>NC_029774.3:86019293-86019630 GCF_000817695.3 Arachis duranensis | reverse complement strand
CAAAAAAAAAAGATGTTACCACACAACACTTACTCTTCAACGAATCACATTCCTTGCTTTATTCCACCCTCTCTCTCTTCACTTTTATCGGTTCCTAATGCTTCCTCTATTTTTTATAAAACAGCCTTATTCTTTTTTATAGTAGTATTGCCTTCAATTTGATTTAATTGATTAAAATTTATTAATTATTCAATTTTAATTGTGGGCAATCTATTTTTTAAGTATTCATAGAAATAAAATCAAGTTGAAGATTTATCTCTAACAAAAAATGAATACGAATTTAACAAAATCGCAGTTATATTTGTTACTAAAAATATACACATCGTTACATTTATTA
>NC_029774.3:86018607-86019287 GCF_000817695.3 Arachis duranensis | reverse complement strand
ACATATAATTATTTAATTATTTTTAAATATTAATTTTATATGAAAATAATTATACCTAAATTTTTAATTTTGTTTTCTTTGTATTTGATTTAGGGAAGCTTTTTCCTTTTCAAATTTAAAAAAAATATTATATATATGTAATGCCAAATATTTTTAATATAAAAATAAAAATAATATTTTAATTAAAATATTGATATTTAAAATGTATTATAATATTATACATATACAGAAAATACAGAAATTATTTTCTTTATGGATGAACTGGTGGTGTATTAGCGGTATATTGGCAAAGGAGAGAAATTACCGATGGGTGAAGCTCACCCTCAACACGCCAGAAGCGTGGTGGCTGAGCCGGAGACAGACGTGGCGGCACGCCCTCAACACGCCAGGGGCGCGGTGACTCAGCCGGAGAAACACGTGGCAGGACGCCCTCAACACGCCAGGGGCGTGCTGACTCACCACGCAGGGGGTGTGGTACTCGTGGCCTCGCCGAGTTCCAATGCTACACCACGCAGGGGGCGTGTTGTAGGCCTGCCTGGATGCAGGGGACAGCCCCCCACCCCGGGAACCAGCGCCAATGTTGAACTTCATGTATATATGCACTCCTCTTCGTGCTCTTCTTCTCCCATTTTATCATACACAAAAATAAGAGAGAAGGAAAGTGCTGAAGCGTGTTTCCA
>NC_029774.3:85994214-86018264 GCF_000817695.3 Arachis duranensis | reverse complement strand
ATATTTTAATGGATAAATGAATAAAGAATTTAAATTTTTAATAAATAAATAGATAAGCTATGTTAAATATTTTAATAAATAAGATATTAAAATAAATATGTGAATGTTTATTAAAATATTTATAAGGATTATTATTTAATTAATGTAACATATATCTTTGTTGATGCAGCCTAACAGGAATTTGTTGGTGCGTAAAATGGATCCGCCACAGACGTGGAATCCGATGGTGGAGAACTACTTACGCGCCACCGGATTCTACCACGTCTCTAGAATTGGAGTCATAAGAGGATTTCACCCCATGTTAGCTGCTCTGGTTGAAAGGTGGAGGCCTGAGACCCACACCTTTGTATTGCCGATCGATGAGGTTACAGTGACATTAGAGGATGTCGCTCATATATTCGGCCTACCCATTGACGGAGAGCCTGTTAGTGGATGGACAGATAGTAGTAGCGACTTCGTTCAAAGTCAGGGCATAGCGATATTCGGTCGTCAGCCATCAGTCAGTGATAATGCGAAGTCCTATATAAAGCTGGGTTGGGTTCGACGTATTAGAGACGCAGAGCTGTTGGACACTGAGGAATCCATCCGGCAATACGTCAGATGTCAGATCTTCTGTTTGTTAGGGTCGACTCTATTCACGGACAAGTCGATCGCATATGCCCATGCGAAATATCTACCATTGCTTCGCGATTTCGAGCGGATCCATACTTATAGTTGGGGGTCAGCATGTTTGGCACATCTTTACAGAACACTATGCCGTGCATCACGATATGATACAAAGGAGATGGATGGCCCTCTGAATCTGTTGTTTGTTTGGGCATGGGAGCGAATGTCGTGTCTTGCTCCCGTACCGAGACAAACGCTTCCACCGGCCGAGATACCAGTTGCCAGGAGGTAATAAGTCTTATTTTAGTTATGTGTTATATTCATGATGCATGTTTGACATATGATGAGTTATTTAAATTTTTTTAATTAACAATGTTTCAAATGGAGTCATTCAGAACGGACCACAGCGTGGTAATCGAAGACCGTAGAGACATTCAGGCATGATATAGACAACAAGCTTTTGCAAGTGAGGGATTTTGAATACCCTTAAGAAGTTACTGCCGATGTGTCTTATACAAAACATCCACCATACTCTTGGAGGTTGCCAGTTGCCACCGGAACGAAATACTGCTGCCCGTATTAACTCATGTCGGTCTGAGATCATACCCACGCCATCTTTTCTAACAACATACATTCGCAGATTCCTGAGAAAGAAGTGCCACGCATCAGCTGTCTCCCCTTCCACCAAGGCAAAGGCGATAGGCATAATGTTCTGGTTTCCATCTTGTGCAACAGCGACTAGAAGTGTACCTTTGTATTTTCCGTATAGGTGTATGCCGTCAACCTGAACCAGGGGCTTGCAATGCCTAAATGCCCTAATGCATGGATTGAAACTCCAAAATACACGATGAAGTATTTTTACACCTTGCGCCTCCTCATTCCCGTTTACAGTGGTCGTGTTTCTATTTGGACAACTGTACTAGGCATCTTCTGCACCATGACCGAGAGCCACCATGGCAAGGCTTCGTAAGAATCCTCCCAACCACCGAAAACGTTGGCTATGGACTTCTGCTTTGCCAACCAAGCCTTTCGGTAACTGATGGTATAGTTGAACCTTGACTGGACTTCCGCAATTATAGATTTCACCTTGATGGACGGGTCCGTCTCGACCAATGGCCTTATAGCATCGGCAACTGTATCTGAGTCCAACTTGGAATGATCTTGTGAAATCGTTCTGATCGTGCACGTGTGCCTACCGTTGTATCTTCGTATCTCCCAACAACCTTTTTTCCGTATCAAGCTAGCTCGGATAAGCCAGTCACATCCACGCCCGTACATCTTGCATTTTGCATAGAACGTCTGTGGCTCAGACTCATACACCTCATAGTCAACTCCTCTAGCAATAGTGAAACTTCTAATCGCTGCGACGACCGACTTTCTAGAACTATATTCCATTCCAATCCGGAACTCCCCATCCTCAGCATCGGCAACGCCTATGTCAACAAAATTGAAAAATAGTAAAAAAATTTAAAGTTAAAAATTAAAATACATATCTTTAATAACATTTTAAGAATATTCAGCTATATTAATTTTCAGCGGTTCGATTAGACCGGTTAACTGAGTTTGACCGATTTTCATCGGTTCATTTTTGATTTGACTGATTCATACCGGTTCGTTTCCTTATTCGGTTTAATTAACCTACCGGACCGGTTTAATGTTTGGTTCACCGATTTTCGAATCGAACCGGCAAGTTTGGTCCGATCTGGTCCGGTTATGACAACACTGTTTATTGTTCAATCAAACGTATAAACTAACAAAAACTTATTATTTAGTCACCACGTACCTATGTTTGTATATTCCGGAAACTCGGGGGCATGCACGGCCTCGAGATCCAACTCACGCATAAAAGGTGGAACGTTCATCGGTTGACTGCTCGGCGGACGAACCACTACATTCTCTGCTGCTATCTCAACTACCACATCACCATCCTCATCTTCGTCGCCGGCCTCATAAGTGGCTTCGAAGTCCTCTTCGCTGTCACTATTCATTCCTTCGTACACTGCACCTCTATCATCATGTATATCTATATCATTCTGAACCGCCACTGCCTCTACAGTTTCATACTCAACGTACACCTCAATCTGTGGGTGTCGCATCTGAGTCTGCCGGTGAATTTGAAACATGTTTTGCATACTTGTTTCATCAGTGATCGACATCAAACTGTATTAGACCACCAAAATCTACAATCGGATTCTGGTACAGAATTCTGCTCACTCTTATTAACGTACTTCTCCATGCTTTTACAGAGGCCGTTCTGCAGCTCCATTAACATCATCGTACATGGAACCACAAATGAAAACGGATTCTGGGACACAAACCTCACTCCCTCATGAGTATTATGTATTATCTCACCGTTGCTATACACCACTAAGTTTGCAGTGCCCTCCATTGCACTAACAATAGCCTCAAAGAACACTCAAATCTTCTTCAGCATGCAAATGCTTTCGAGCTTTGCCTTATATAGAAAGGTGCACTTAACACGCCCCCCACGTGCTGCCTGCCTCAGCCAATCACGCTTTGACACGTGTCAGAACGCTCCCCGCGTGCTCGTTCAGCACGCCCCCCACGTGCCACCTCAGCACGCCCCCCACATGCTTCCCAACCTATCAGGTGTTGCCACGTCAGCACGCCTCCTGCGTGCTGACTCACCACACCCCCTGCGTGATTTTCCCTTTCATCCATTCATGTATTGCCACGTCAGCACGCCCCCTGCGTGCTGTCCTGTTGGCACAACCACATCCATACACGTGGCTTCCACGCCCCCATGTGGTTCAGGTAACACGCCCCCTGTGTGTTGCACTACCATCTGACACGTCCACATTCTTGCAATACACACAATATACCCATTTTCAGTCAATACACCAAAATTTTTTCCATAACTAAATTAATGAGCCCAAAAAATAACACACCGAAATCGAAGAATGTGTTGCTATAATTTGACACGTGTTTTTTTTTTTTCTGTTGGTGACGATATTGCTATATATTCATCACATCTTTATGTGTTAGTCAAGATGTTATTCCATGAACAACATACTTCACCTGTTTACTATTAACTTATAAAATTCATTCACATGTAATTATATTAAATTATATTTTTAACAAAAATATTAATATTTTTTTCATATAAAATAAAATTAGCCACGCGATGCACTAACAATTTTTTTTAGTCCTTCTATCATGTTAACTTTGCAAGAAAACAAGATAGTGGTATGTTTTTGCATTTATCTCAAACGGAATCGTTTTGAAAAGGGAAACAAGTATTTTATACATTTTTTATGGGTCATCGTGAATGTAATTTTTTACTTGAGTCTAGGATAATAATAATAATAATAATAATAATAATAATAATAATAATGATAATAATAATAATAATATCGGAAGCTATGGTAGTTAAGTGTGTACAGATAAACTTTTCTTAATGCAAATTATTAAAGTCAACCTTCAAAGTCTACCCCTGGAAAGATGATAACGCCAGCCATGACCCAACACTGTTTATCCTTTGGGACCGTTGGACTGATCAACAATATTTTGTTAGTACTTAGTACTGCTTTACCAACACGGAAGGAAAAAATAAAATAAAAATACGGGTAAAGTATAATTTTTGTCTTAAATTTTGACAAAAATTTTAAAAATATTTTTAAATTTTATTTTATTATAATTTTGTCTCAAAAGTTTTCGATTTGTATCAAATATACTCTTAACAACTAATTTTTAAGAAAATTTAAGACCAATTCAACAATAATTTTATAAGAATAACTCTCAATACAAGTAAATTAAGTATAATTTTCATGCATTATTATTAGAGTAGTCTTAAGTTTTTTAAATATTTAACCATTAAGAGCATATTTGATGCAAATCAAAAACTTTTCGGACAAAATTAAAACAAAATAAAATTTAAGAATATTTTTAAAAATTTTGTCAAATTTCAAAGATAAAAAATATATTTTACCAAAAATATTGTTAAACACGGAAAACGGCAAATGAAATTCTTATAAAATATTGAATAAAGCTGGAGTATGGAGTTAAAAGGAAATATTTAACATTTTAGCTTAGATAAATTTATGTAATTGTTATTTTATTTTATGGGGAGAATAAATCCTCTCAAATAATTGCTATTTTATGTAGTTATTATTTGTTACGAACTTAACTCTTGGATCGTGCACTCGGAACAGCTTTCGATCAGGATATTCGAGGGTTGATCCCATTCCTTTTTTTAGAAGGCTCAAATCGATTTTCACATCTTTTAATCAATATTTAAATTCAAATACCTCCCTTATTTTAGCTAAATAAGATAAGATGAGATAATTTTCACTAGTTATATAAAGGAGAGACAGAAGTCCTCTCAGGTACGTCATTCATTCTAACGCCTTATATTTCTCAGATCTATTCTGAATTGAGTGTCGGAGTATCTTCGCAGGTACCACCCCCATTGCTTCAGTCAGATAATCTGACGACCGTCTCGACTCGTAAGTCCCGGATCCATCTCACAACCCGTACTGAAAACATTCAGTACATTGGCACCGTCTGTAAAAACTGCAACGTCGTGGCGGCATAACAGATAACTTCGAAAAGCAATTCCCAAGCTACCACCACAACTCACATACATAAAATCCAATTTTTTGGCATGCTTGGTAAAGTCTACGTGCCTTTTATCTCTGCACAGGTTAAGATGGCCTTGAAAAGGTAGAAAAAATCTTCAAATTCTAAATCCATGACTAAAAATATATTTAATTGAGCGATTTAAGAAACAAATGATGGATTGTTAGCTTATTACATGTTTGAGAGGGATGGGAGGGGGAGGGAGAGGGGTCAGTGGCTGAGTATGGGAATGGCAAAGAAGAGGACCATGGGGAAAAGAAGGGGAATGGGGGATGTCATGGTGAACAATGAGAGAGGGGTATTTGGGCTGCTAGATATGATGAAAGTGTTGGCGAAGGTGCTGGGAAATAGGGAATTTGGAAAAGAAGTGAGGGAGTAGAGGTGAGGTTGTAGATAAAAGGTGGGGTAATTAAAAATTTTATTAAAAATTCAATAAAAAATTAGTGTTTTGATATTTTTGTTGTACGAAATTTATATTTAATGAATACAACGTTAGTTTTCTTTTTTGATGGATATTTTTGTTCGCGTTCGTAAAGTTTATCGGTATAAATGGTTATTTTTCATAAAAACAACAACCACACATCTCTTTCCTCTCCCACATCTAATCGCACCATACTTCATCTTCTCCGGTTAGCTCCATTGTCAGGAGACATCACCACCACACCCAACCGTGGCAATCGATCTTCCGTGGAACGAAGGAGCCATCGCGCCTAGCGTCGAAATCGACATCCACAACACGCACGACGGAAGTTCTTTGGCGGCGTCATTGCACGGCGTGACCTGACGCTGACCTCAAACGGATGTCTACCGGCGCCCACCCCCGCGACTGTTGCACATAACGAGCAGTGCTATAACCATTGCTTGCCACCGATTGCAAGGTAACGCCGCTTGTGTCCGTTACTGTTTACTCAATTTTTTTGAATTTTTTTTGTTGGAATATGCAATTGATAATCGAATGTTTTTTATTTTCATGATAAATAGATGTTTTTTTAATGTACTATCACCTTTTGTGGATTTTTTTAGGGTACAATGGCAGCGCAATAGATAAAGTACCAACGACGCAATAAAATGGAATGAGATGGATTTCATGTTGACAAAGTGGTTACAAATTTAAAATTCTATTTTTTTAAAAATTATTTTTTTAAAAAAGTAGTTACAAGTTTAAAATCCTATTTTTAAAATTTAAAATTTTATTTTACAATAATTTTAAAAAATTGTTGAAGTTGATTGATACTCTATTTGATTAGATAGCGAAATTGATAAAGTTTCTTCTTCAATCATCTTCTTTTACATTTCAGAATATATATGTTGCAGGTGGCCTTATATTTCAGTTTGTGGCTTTGTGCATCCAGTATAACATTTAAGATCAGCATCCAAAATAAATTAAAAAGTCTGCTTAAGCAAAAGAGAAAAACCTGTTTCCCTTCCAATTTTATAGGCATTACCAAAATTCATGTTGGAAAACTTTTTTTGTTCTTATTATAAGCTTAGAAATAATCAAAATCACTCTATACACAATTCATCAGATATAGCAGTGTTTGTAAGTGACCGACTTTCAAGAATGATAAACGCTTCTGAACTTATTAAATTGACGAGCTAATAACAAAAGAGAGAAAATCCAAGCAAATTTGTTATCAAATGATTTTGTGGTAGTATGAAGACTGCAGTTGACCGTTTAGACACCAAAACTATATACTAAAGACCAAACACAAGCGAATGTTGTAATCGAGGTCATAAAGATACAACCAACCACTAAAAATAACAAAGCATTATTTATTGACGAACAATTCAAATTCAAACAACTTTGTAAACATAAATAATCTCCCCACTAATAATTGGAGGAAGCTTCATCCTTCTCAGTTCTCAGGCCTTTCGGAATCTAACTCCAAATGGCATATCACTGAGTGCAAGATGCCTATTCCCATCGCCATCAACATAAATCCCAAGGTCCCTGCACATAACTTTGCAATATTTGCACACTTTAGGACAGAACAAAAGTTTGTAGTTACTTCCATATTTCTGAATTTCGAACCAGTTGCTCACAGTTTCGCGCCCCGGATTGCCTTCAACTCCACCAGTGGTCACGAAATATAAGCCTCTTGATCCATCAAATTGGTCCAGCTTCCACACTGTGGATTGAACGCAAGTTGTTGCAGCGGAGAACTTGATGTTCAAATCGGTGGAGACTCTGATAACACCATCTTTGGAATCAGAGGGTGCAAATTTCAGTGGCATGGCACGGTAACTGTCGACAACATCAAATGGGCATGTTCTGTTTCTAGCACTGGCAAGGGCAAGTCCCACACCACCGCCGCCATTGCTATTGTTGTTGATAGATGGAAGAACAAGGTAATCGATACCCGTTCGAAGGTTCTTACCCGTTATGTCTAGGACTGGTTCGGATGCAGAATCACCATCCCATGAAAGGATTAGAGGTGTCAAGAGAATAAGAACCACGCTCATGCAACTAGTCTTCATTGTTTTCTAGGCTTGGAAACATAAACCAAAAAGAAAAAAAAAAGGAAAAAGAAAAGGTCTTTGTTGAAGGCGTGAAATGACGATAAGCTTGCTTGAAATTTGATAGCGTGTCATGGATTCATGGTTTTTTTTTTTTTTCTATTGTTTTAGTTTTTTACATAATATTATGATTAGACCACTAATAAATCCCTCGGAAGTCAACTACTAGTGCTTCTTTGGGTGGCCAAATTTGCCTATAGTGTCCCATTTTGGTTCAAAGTTGAGAAGCACCAATACTAAAATATTGTACAGCGTATGTTGATAAGGTTCGGTGCGGCAATGCTTACCTATGCTCAATTTCAGAGGATTTTCCGTAGAATTTCAAGAAATTACGTACAAGACGGTGAACATGTACTTTATATGCGGTATTCAACCTGACTTCACTCATTCGAATAAATTATAAATAAATTATTTTATATTTAAATTTTAGTTATAAAAATACTTATTTTAAAGTTATATCGTTTGCATAAATGACTTAATAAATATAATTTTTTTACACAAAAGAATAGATATTAAAATAACAATGATAGCAAATATCTTTTAAAAGTGAATATTGATTTTACATAATCTAATCATTAAAATTACAATCGATTATTTTATTGGTGTTTTTATTGTGTATAATACAGTAGGTGAAAATAGAAAACAAAATTAAAATATGTGTTCGGTATATTTTGTTGTTATTTTTTATTTTTGCTACTCCTATTAGAACTACCTTCTCCTTTATTAGGGTCAAGAACTTGCGGAGACAACTATAAAAACATAGCAAACTATATAAAAACAAAACCACATGTGAAAAAAAAAAAAGAAAATTGAAATTAAGATTTTATACCACACACAATGTTAAATACAAATTTAATAATTAAAATAGAGTGATAAAATGATAAAAAAATACCTGAAATGGTAAGATGGAACATTATGTGAAAATAGTAATAAAGGGTTAGTATTTCCAACAGATAAAATATTACGTAAAAATAATGGTGAATGGCCATTACTTTCATCAGATAGAATATTGCATCTCTAGTAGATGCAACATTGCGTAAAAATGGTGGTGGAGGGCCCGTATTTCCGACAGAACCAGAAACATTTTTACAGGGCCAAGAATGAAAGTAACACAATGATCTCTTTTATTTTGAAGTCAAATTTTTTTAATGAAAATGATAAAATAATTTTTTGTGGATGAAAGAAGTCATATTTTTCTATTTCTTCAAAAGTTACGAACTAACTTCTCAAAAAATTAAAAATATTTTTCAAAAATAGTACCAAACACGCATAATATGAATTTTCATAATTCAAAAGTATATATATAGTACCAAACCATATATATATGTAGTTTTTTCTTTTTTTCAAGCGGGTTCTTAGTTTGGTAAAATTTTTACCTTTCAAAAGTAACTTAAAAAAGTAAACTTTTAAAAGCTAGCATTTTAGAAAGTTATAATATCTGTATTTCGTAAATCAAATTAAAAATAACTTTTAATAAGCATAAAGAATAACGAGTGCATTTGGTAAAGTAACTTTTAAAATTTAAAAATATTATAATAAATATTAAGGTAAGAATTAAATTTGAATATTAACTAATGTATGAGGTTGCATTAAAGTTTTTAATTTTGATAAGCATAAGTCAACTTTAAAAAGCTTCATGGTAGGTGGCTAGATGCTTTCAAAAGTACCCTTAACTTTTAAAAGATGCAAGCACAAACACATGAACATTTTGATTTATCAAACGCATAATGAGGTACTTATGCTTTTGAAAAGTACAAGTACCTCTTTAAAAAATTTTACTAAACCAAACCTTAGTGTATTACCTGTATTGGCTATATATATATATATAATTTAATTCTAATGCACTGTTAGTGTAAAGTAGTTTTACACGTACATCTAATTACGTAACGCTACATCAGTAAAAATAATTATCTTTTAAATTGACTGCGTGAATGGTCATCCAAAATAACAGATGTGATTTCACAATCATATAAATGTTTTACAATGTTAATGCATTAAAATTCAACTCATATATATTGGAATTACTTATATTTGTTTTTGGTCTGACCAAAGTTGGGTCCATAAAGAAAATCGAAGTAAGATTCATTTTGGGCCCATTATAATTATCTGAAAACCCAAATAAAGACTGTGTATAAAATTGCGCAAATTGAGAAGGGGTAAGGCAGACGCAGTTGCCGCTAAAGCCGAAGTAGAAAACCTGAAACAGAGTGTTTCAGACCTTAATCCCTAGAAAAAGAAAGGATGGATCCTCAGGCTGAGCCGATGAATTACATTTGTGGTGATTATGGGATGGAGAACACACTGAAATGCAGTAATGTCATCCAATGCCGTGAGTGCGGATATCACATCCTTTAAAAGAAGCGCACTCGTCATAGTAAGCACCCCTTTTTTTATCACTTGTTGAAGGTTACTGCTTTCATTTATTGCATTCTCTTATACATTTACCTGTTCATTTGTTATGATTACAATTGTCCAGTGTGAAACTCGCTGAAGAAACCAAACAAAATCGGACTCCGTTGTTAGCTTGCTCATCTATTTCATACTTTTATGTATATATAAGTTTAAGTGCTGTCTTCATAATGGTAAAATAAGTTTAAGTGCTGTCTTCATAATGATAGATTTAACCAAATGTGGACTTCTTTCTAACAATTAGCCAAAGGATTCTTATTTGATGAGTGATAAAATAAGTTTTGAGAATGAAAGAAGTCATATTTTTTTACTTTTTCAAAAGTTCTAAATTAAATTCTCAAGTTAAAAATATTTTTCAAAAATAGTCCCAAATAGGAAATAATAAGACTTTTTCATAATTCAAAAGTTAAAAAAACAACTTATAAAAGTTAACTTTTAAAAGCTAGTTTTTTAAAAATCATAGTATTTGTATTTGGTAAATAAATTAAAATAGCTTTTAATAAGCATAAGGAATAACAAGTGCATTTGGTAAAGTAGTTTTTTAAAATTTAAAAATACTATAATTTATATTAATGTAAGAATTAAATTTGAATATTAATTAATGTATAGGTTGTATTGGACTTTTTAATTTTGATAAGCACAAGCCAACTTTAAAAAACTCCTTCGTAGGTGCTTTCAAAAGTACCCTTAACTTTTAAAAGCTGCAAGCATAAACATATAAACATTTTGATTTACCTAACGCATAATGAGGTGCTTATGCTTTTGAAAAGCACAAGTACCTCTTCAAAAAGTTTTACTAAACCAAGCCTTAGTGTATTATCTGTATTGGCTATAATAAAATAATTTTACACGTGCATCTAATTACATAACGCTACATCAGTAAAAATAATTATCTTTCACATTGACTGCGTGAATGGTCATTCAAAAATAATGAATATGATTGCATAAAAAATAAATACTTTGTATAAAATTGCGCAAATTGAGAAGGGGTAAGGCAGACGCAGTTGCAACTAAAGCCGAAGTGGAAAACCTGAAATAGTGTTTCAAACCTTAAATCATAGAAAAAGAAAAGATGGATCCTCAGGCTGAGCCGGTGAACTACATTTGCGGTGATTATGGGATGGAGAACACACTAAAATACAGTAATGTCATCCAGTGCGGTTACCACATCCTTTATAAGAAGCACACTCTGTAACACCTAGCTATTAGAATACTACACTTCCGGTTGCGGCACTCTGATAGATCAGGTATTACGACGACTCTTAAAATATTTAATATTAAAATAGGAGTCTATTTAAAACTTAAAGCGTATAACTCGCAAAGAAAGACTTTTTAGTTAGAGACGTGCACATACATACAAACCAAATACAGTACTTATATAGACTTTTGTATCCATATCTTGAAAACAGAAAAATCTGTAAGGGGTGAGAACATCATTCTCGAAAGGGTTCTTAGTAGAGGGTTTTAAGAATTGTTATAAGAAGATATTTTTGACGAAAACTATGTTCAAGCTTAGAAGTTATCATTGTCTTATCAATCTATTCAAACATTGACATATAATTAAATTTGAAATTCCAACATTCATATTTCGATTTCGTAAAAGTTCCATTCTTTATAAATAGACATAATATTCAATGTAAATACCAAGGGATCAATCATCCCAAACTCACCAATCACGGCCTCCGGCCCAATATACAATTAAATCTCGGCCACCGGCCCAACAAAACTCATCACCACTACTTAAAACAGAAATCAGTCACAAGCACAAATAAATACAAGGCAAACACACTTAAAGAACAGTTACAACAAATATCACAGTTACCAGTTAAGCAGAACTTATCAGATAGGCAAACCAAAACAATTTAATCATGTAACACCCTAACTATCAAATGTCACGCTTCCGGAAGCTGCGACACTCTGATAGCTCGAGCATTACGATGACTCTTCTAATATTTAATACTAAAATATGAGCCTGTTTAAAACTTAAAACCGCATAACCATTCCTAAACACTTTTTCGTTGAAAATGTAAACATACATATCATAATTATCTATCCCTCTTACAAAATAAAAAAAAAACGAGGGAAAAATAAAAGCTAAAATGATACAAAAATAACGAATAAACAGAAAAAGGAATATAACTCTTCTGAAGCTTCATTGTCCATATCCTGAAAAGGAATAACCTGTAGTGGAGTGAGAATGTCGTCCTCGCTTGTTCTCACTGTAGGATTTACAGAAATTGCTATAACAAGATACGTAAAATAAAATTATTCTTAGAATACAGTGATCAGTGCTCGTCTTATGAGTCCTTCCAAAAACCTTGGGTACACATTAGAAATCCTGAAAATTCCTTTTTGAAGATTTGGTAAATTTCTCAAATAATTCAAAACAAACCCTTTTCCCTTTCTTGTAAAATCTGAAAAGTTTTTCCTAGACAGTATGAATGACCAATATGTTCCAAGCATAGATTCAATTAAGTCTATACTGTAAGAGTTTGATTTTTCATACTTTCCTAAACCGCAACCATGAAAGCAGTTACCTACGCGATATAAATGACCAACCCGTTCCAACACGGTATAAATGATCATCCTGTTCCAAGCATAGGTTCATTAAGTCTATACTGAACCAGTCAGATACTTTATACAAAACTAGAACTCAATATACCAATCACGGCCTCAAGCCCATCCAATCCAACACGGCCCCCGGCCCAAACAACTTAATCATCAACCAATTCATCACAACCAATCAATCAAACAAAATCACAAATAATGTAGTGCAAACACAATTAATAGCAATTACAACAATTATAGCAGTTAGCAGTTATCATAAGTATTCACATAGGCAAACCAATTACAATATGCACACCCAATCAATGTCACATAAATATATATGATGCATGCCTGTCCTACTGGCTATGAGCTCATGCGTCGGTTACATTCCCAAACCCGACTCGGATAAGCGGGATCCAACTACCGTCCTTACCCGTAGGTCCCACAGACAAGCAGGATTAAACCTCCGCCCTTGCCCGGAACACGCAAGTAGGACCAAACCACCGTCCTTGCCTCCCCTGTAAGCGGGATTAACCACCGTCCTTACGCGGGCGCTGCACCCTCGACGAGCGGGATTAAACCGCCATCCTTGCCCGATGCCAGTGACTTATCAAAATCTCATCTCAGCATAAGCGGGACGAACCCAACCCTTATGCCTACCAAAACAACTCATCAATCTTGAGAACATCCATAATCAAACAAGCTCAATAACTTATTTCAAATTCATTCTTGACCCATTTTCTTTCAAATTCCGTTCACATCTTGCCAAGAATCACTTTTCAAAACGGAGCCACTTTCCACATCTTTTCAACACTTCCAAACAAACACAAAACTCTGCCAAATTCAAAATCTCTTTGAAAGACTAAATCATTCATTTCTCAATTCAAGGTTTGGTCGTAAAAATTCCTTAGCAAAGTCTCAAGATTTCAAGGGAGAATAACCTAACTCATTTCTTAAAATTCATAGAAAACATCCGAAACCTTCTTGATTTGAATAATAAAAAGTAGAATTTAAACCAAAATCAAGTCATATATCCGAATATTCCGAACCCATTTCAAAACCACTAACTTAACCAAAACCAAATCATTTAAACCAAACACCAATTTTTAGTTTCATTCTTAAATCGGTTTCCAAAGACTCGGAAAGTGTTTAAGTCCTACTAAATCAAAGTTTCAGAAAATACTTCAACCTTTTCTTAAAATGTTGTAAAGTGAAATTAGTTAATCGAACTCCATTAAAACTCCTTCAAATTTATTTACTTAAATCAAATTCCAAAACATAAAAATTTTCATATTTAAATTGATTTTTAAGACATAATTCCTTTCTTAATACTTACATCCAAAATATAAAAATTTTCTTAATAAGGTAAGTTCAAACATAATTTATTTATCAAACATCTAATTCAAAGCAAAATTCATTATTTTCAAAATAACGTTCCAATTAAAATCTCAGATTTTATAAAAATTTCGGCAATATCTCCCCTAAAATTTGGACTTTGCCACCCTGTCCGGGTCCCAACCAAACCAATCCTCAACTCTTTCCAACAGGTTCAAGACCAAATCAATTTCCAATAAAACCAAAAACTCAAACTTTCAGATTATCAAAAAGCATTTCAATTCAACCAAATTCAGACATCTCCAATTTATCAAAGCAGACATTATCTCAATCAAACAGACAACCATATTCATTCAGGATCAAATCAGACAATTCATAAGACTCACATAATCAGGGGAACATGTTTTACACAGCATATCTATTTATAACAATTTCCAATTTAAAATAAATCAGTTTGTACAAAAAGCCCCTACCTCGACACGTCGAATACATAAACCAAACGCGCCACAGGAAAGTCTTTCTCCTCGACACGAAACCAACAACCAAAATTCCAGCTTCGCTTGTTTTTCTCAATAGCAGAAACAGACTCAACGCCACATATAAGCTCGGATACTAATTCCTAACACATCAATATCGCGAAAAATCTCAAAACTCATAACTGAAAGCTAAAGGCGAAGGTTCCAAGATAGAGACACTTACTGAAATAAAAGGAACGACACAGCAGTCACAGCAACACTTATGCGACACGCCATCATCAGAGCCCAACCTACGTTACCAAAACTCAAGGTCCTTAATCAAACATAACCGAACACTAAAGCAGTGGTTTTTGAAACACATACTTACCAAACTAAGAAAACGAAACAGCGGCGATAGCTGAACCAGTTTGCCGGCAGCCCCGGCAACCACCTCGAGCGGCAGTTAGATCAGAACTCTGGCGACGGCGACTGTAACAGACAGACAGCGATGAAAAGCTTCCGAAACTCAAAAGGAATGAAAGCCAACTTAAAAACCCTTACCGGCAAGATTTTCCGACGATGGCGGCGAGGTTCTCCGGCGGCCAGAACTCTGGCGAGGCAGCAGCATTTTTCCAGTGCCATTCGGTGGGGCAGAACAGCGGCGGCAACTTCCGGCGTCTTCAGTGGCGGTTCCCAGCAGCAGCAGCGGTGGCGTTTCTCGGCGACCCCTCATCCGCGGTGGCGCTGGGCAGAGATGGCGACGGCGCGACTGGCGGTGGCGAGCTTGGACGACGACGGTGGCTTCACAGGCGTGGCTAGGCGCGGCGGTTCCAGGCCCTCAGCCCTTTCCCACTCGCGAACCCTCCTCTCTCCGTGTCGCAGCTTCAGGTGGACCAGTGGCGACGATCCGATGGCGGCGGTGGAGTCCAGCACGCCGGTGCAACGTTCCCCTCTCTCCCCGATATCTCCTTCTTCTTCTGTTAGCAACGGCGGCGATAAGGCTCGACGGCGGTGGCGCGTGATGGCGGCACGGACAGCAACGTGGTGATCTTCCCCTGTCCTTCGCACGGTTCTGGCGGCGATGCGGCGTCGATGGTGGAGCCCGGCGCGCGGCGCAGTCTCCGCCCTCTCTTCTCCCAACGCAGCTCCACTCCTCTCTCTCGGATCCCCCTCTGCTCTCACCCCTTTCCTTATTTCCATTTCTTCTTCCTTTTTGTTTTAGAGTGTGTGTATTGTGTTGTTGAAGGGGAAGGGGGGAGAAGGGATTTCGGTTGCTGCTGGGGTGTGGGGAAGAAGGAAACCGGGTCATTGGTTAGGGTTTTTCATGGTTAGGGTTGTGGTAAAAATGAGGTATAGGGATAGTTTGGAAATTTTAATAAAATTAGAGTATAGAGTATTGATATTTGAAAAACTAATTAAATCTCTAAAATTATTTTAAAATATTATTTGTAGTATAAAAATACTAATTGATTTTAATCAATTTTTTTAATCGAAAATACATAGTAATATTATTAATTTTTTTTATCTTTAAAACTTAAAGTACTGAATGATATAAATATAATTGATCTAAAATTAAACCATGTAAAATTCTTATTATTTCATAACTACTAACTTTACAATTTAAATACATAAAATAACTCAATAATTCTAAAATTAGATGAAATTCAAATTTAAATAGTCAAACCTCCTTATTTTCGAATTTCTAAAACTTTAAATTGTAAATAGTAAAATAATCTATAACTATAGAATTTGGATAAAAATCTTAATTTATCTCAAATTCAATTAATCAAAACTGTCTTTAATTATTTTCAATAAAATAATTTTTTGAAAATAAAACTGTAAATAAATATATGGTTTGAGATTAGTTCAAAATAAGACTTTTCAAAAATCTTGGATCTTACATCCCACCCACCTTATAAAAATTTTCGTCCTCGAAAATTAAAGTAATACATAAGATAATACATAGACTTAGCACTTTACTTTTTAAATACTTTTTAAGAAAGTAAGAAATCAAATATATATATATATACTCAATGCAAATAGGTCATATGGTTTTAAAATTCTACAAAAGCTTGGAGGAACAAAATATGTGCAAGTTAAGATAGGTGTTCACAAAGCAGAGCTAGAGTTAATGTGGAAAAAAGGCTACAAGATAAGTTGGTATTAAAATAACGGATATAGCGTCCCCTCACAAATCTCTGACCCATTCGAAGCTTCAACTTCCCAACTCCATCAATCACTTCACAACCCCATAACCGGTCACACATCTAACATCCGCAGACTCTTCCACGAGAAGCAAAACTTCCACAACTTCTCATAACGTTGCACACTTGCCGCTTCACCTTCCATATCCACAAACAGATCTTAAGGAACTAACGCATCGCATTACTATACTTAAAGACCGCACGTGACATCGAAACAATTCTCGAGTTTACTCAGAAAGATAAAAGACTTTGAAAAAGAAGGAAAAACGACAAGGGTAATCTCCACAAGAGTTCTAAAAGAACTACTGAATCTACAAGTAAACAAGGATGTACAATCGATGAAGAGTATTGGAAAGGAATTCCGTTTAACAACCTCAAGGATGACTCCTGAATTAGAGATGAATGATAGGAACACAAAAAGGATAAGCAAGGCAGTAGTTTGGAATTAAGTCAAGTTGAGTTAACAAGTGTAAAATCATAGGAGAAGGTTAACTAAAGTGTCTCCTTAGATATCATAAATATCACTTATAAAGTGTAGCCTTATCTTAAGAGCTATGGGTTCACTTTTTACACCAAAGGGTGCGCTTTTAAAGAATAACCTTTTTATCAAGTTTCAGGTACGCATTAAAAGCATTGCCTAATGTATCTCAGTTCAAATGTCTAACACTTAGTAATTTTTTTCACTTTACAGCAAATGATATTCGTTTAAATACTTAGCCAAATCAAATGAAATGTAACACTCACCCTTATTAGCTCTTCCCTTCTTCTTCACGCCACTCATAACCCCAAATCAGAGAAAGGGTTTGCCATCACCACTCACCACTCACGGCGTTACCACTCACTCATCCTCACCTCTAGGAAGACTCTGTACTCACTCATCTTCACCACCCACCATGCCGTCACTCATCTTCACCGTACCGTCGCTTCTCTTTGCTGTGTGCTCACATCAGGAAGACACTGCGCTTAACTGAAAGAATCTCTTCATTTGCTCACTATCGTCGAGAAGGTATGCATCCACCTTTATTTGGTTTCTGAAATTTGAGAGGTTAGGGTTCCGATTTTAGGGTTTCAATTTGGGGGTTCGATACAATAATCTGTGAACTCATGAATTGATGAACATGCATGCTATTGTTGCGGCGTAGAAGAACTCATTCTTCTAGATTCGTTCACCACAAACCCTAGATCCATTCTTCTGTTGTCTTAGCTTGCGATTATTTCAGCTACTTTTTTATTTTTTGTTTTTGTTTTTTTTTTGTTTCTTCGTTTTTTGGTGGCAAAACAATTTTCCAACTGCAGTATATAAATTAATTGACCTGTTCATGTATCTGCTCTTGTTCTGGAGACAATTTTTTAGGCTCACCCAGCAAACATTTTTAATTTTGAATTAATTCCAATAAAATTCATTTTAATTTTCTTGCAACGCGCATGGAATTATTCCTTTGATGGAATATATGATTAAGGAAGCTACGCGCGGACTGCAACTATAGATTTTTATTTTATCATTTTAATTTTTTTTGCCCCCTTTATATGATTAAAGTTGGAAATCTGACTGGCTGGTGTGTCGGTGTGCAGATTTAAATGTATGATTTTGATAAAATGATACCGTTTATATATAGGTTTTGTGGGTTGTGTATACTGTGGATTTGAGACTCTGATTCTATTTGTAAATATTTATTTCTGGTTGCTTAAAAGTTAAAAATCCTTTTGATGATTATTAGAAATTTGGACGAATCAGCTAATTAGTAAGTAGATGGAACCAAAGTTTGTTTTTTAGGTTGATAGGTGTTGTGAAATTCATGAATTTGATTTGTCAAAATACATTTGTACAGTTATCTAATCTGATTATTAAGCCATATATGGGACATTATTTGTTGATCTTTTCAATGACTTTTATTAATCCTATTTATTGATGTCTTATACCGCCGCTTGCCTTTCAGGTTCCTGTTGGCAGGGCAACTCTTGGACGTATTATCAATGTCATTGGGGAGCCTATTGATGAGAAGAGTGATCTAAGTAAGAACATAATAAAGCCTTTTCACACCTTAGTGATAGAGAAAATCTTTCATCCATTGTTTCCTTGGGATGTTTACAATTGATGGTTCTTTTGTGAACAATTGTAGAAACTGAGCATTACTTTCCCATTCACAGAGAAGCTCCTGCTTTTGTTGAACAAGCCACTGAGCAACAGATTCTTGTCACAGGAATCAAGGTATTCTTTTCATGCATTTCTTTCTTACCTTAGAGGAAGGACGCCATTACTGCATTTTTCTCTTTATTTGTGATTATGTGTAATATCATTTCCAACACATCCTAGTATTCTCTACCAGCTACTGATTTTGCATGAAAGATTATATTAGATTACAAAATCTCCAAACTTTGGTTCACGCATTTTTCATGATGCGAAGCTAAGCGCCCATTTTATCTTGTGTTGGTCATCACAATTCGTGAGGATTCTGTTTTACTTTAACAAAAGAAACTTGCTACTCACAAAATTCACCCATCTAGTCTCTTTCTTTCAGTTACTGAAATTTAGCACATAATATTTATTTTATGCTTATCTTATACGTTTTTAACCCTTTGTCTTAGGCAAATACTATATATGAATAACAAAAAAGTTGATAATATCCATTTAATTATAATCACAAAAATATCTATGTAATTAATCATAATTTTTCTTATTCTATGTAGGATTTTTTTACTTTTTTTTCTTACATTTTAATTATATCAGTTTAGAATTTATGAAAATAAATCAAGACTAAATATGATTATAGTCTAATCTCTTATCATTTTTCTTGGTAACAACAGATTGAAGTTTTTGGTTAAAGCTCCCAAGTGAATTTTGTCAAAACGTTGATCATGTCGTAGAAAGGTACAATGCATACTTTTTTTCACTTTATTATTATGCTATTAATTCATGTGTAGGTCCACCTTGATTGTTTTATTAGTTTTGAAGTTGCAATTTAACTTATTATTTATGTACTATAAATTCTTTGTTTTCCTTTATTTGTTTTGCTTCAGCGAGTTTCTAGTAAAATGTTTAGAGAATTACTTCTAAGACTAGGAACTATTTCCCAACCTAACTACAAGGCTATGAAAGTCTGTTTCATAGCCCATTCCCCTTATATTTCATAACAGCCTTCCTCCTCTACTCTTGTTATCTTCACTTTACGACCCCTTATGAATTTTTCTCCTAAAAAATTTAATAATTATCGATTAGATTTTATGATATGCCGAAGGATTAGATGGATCTACCGAGGTATAGCGAAGAGTATATCGATGATGTTATTAGTTTCTTAGAGTTTGCATACTCTGAGGGAGAACCAGACGGACAACAAATTCAATGTCCTTGTAAGAGGTGTTGTAACATGGAGCGGTGTAGAAGACATGTGGTATTCGACCATTTAGTAGCCGACGGATTTGTTAAGGGATATAAAACATGGATTAATCATGAGGAATGGACAATCCTGATGGTGGTTGATGAGGACATGGATGATGAAGAAGGTGTACACGATGACATCAAAGAACTGCTTAATGATGCATTTGGAGATGTACCTCACGCTGAGAGTGTTACTGTAGGTCAAAATGAAGAGGCTAAAAAATTTTACAATTTATTAGATGGGGCAAGTCAAGAGTATACCCGGGTTGCAAGAAATTTTCTATATTATCTTTTACCATCCGTCTGTATTTGTTAAAGTGTTTGCACGGTTGGAGCATTTCCTCCTTCACTTCCCTTCTTGAGCTATTGAAAGAGGCAATGCCTGACATTAACATACTTTCATCTTTCCATAAGACAAAGTCTATGATAAGAGATTTAGGTTTGGATTATAAAAAAATCGATGCTTGTCCTAATGATTGCCTCCTATATAAGAAAGATCTAAAGGATGAAACACAATGTCGCGTGTGTGGAACATCTCAATATACTGAAAATTCTAGTGATAATAGCGAGAACCAACCTCACAAGAAAGGTCGTCCTATTCCTGCAAAGACTCTGAGATACTTTCCTATAATTCCAAGACTTTAGAGATTATTAATGTGCTAAAAAATGGCAGCTAGTCTGAGGTGGCATGATGAGGAGCGCGTTAAAGATGGGACATTAAAGCATCCTACTGGTGGCCTGACATGGAAGAACTTTGATGAAATGGATGAAGATTTTGCAAAAGAATCACGCAATATTAAACTAGGCTTGTCAAGTGATGGGTTCAACCCATTTCGTAGCATGAATATTTCATGGAGCACGTGGCCCGTTTTGTTGATGGTATACAACTTGCCTCCATTGACGTGCAGGTATATTATCTGTTACATTTATAAAGTGATGCAGTAGCCCTGAAAAGTGTAGCCTATTCTTTTGAATTCTGGTAACCATTAGTGCTGAAAAGCGTAGCCTTTGATCCTGAACAGCATCACTTAAATAAAAAGTGCACCCTATTCTCAAAGTCCAGAAGCGTAGCTGTTGATAAAGAAAAGCATAGCCTTTGAGAATAGGCAACACTTGTATAGGCATCACCCACAAAAGTATCTCCGTAGCCCAAAAATCGTAGCCTTAGCCTAAGGCATCATTTTTTTTACTTTTGGCTACACTTTTCAAGTGTACCTGAATGGGGATTTTTCTTGTAGTGTTGATGAATTAATATTTTACGATATATTTTGGTTTGATTTGAGTTGATTCCATTACATAAACCTACATTTATTCACCTAAATAGCATGCTTTTAAAATTTCTTCCTAAATTGTGCTTGAAAGTGAAAACAAGCTCTTTTGTGCTCAATTTAGTAAATTTTATTCACTTTAATCCCATTTGGTACCTTGATGTATTTGTTATGTGATTTTCAGGTTTCCAAGGCAAGTATGGGTTGAAGAAGTGAGGAAAAGAGCATGCAAAAGGGAAGATGCAAGAAATGAAGGATTTGGAAAGCTGCCAACCCTGACCGCTCTGTACTAAATTGGTCATAACTTGAGCTACAGAGGTCCAAATGGGGCGGTTTTAGCGGCATTGAAAAGCTAACATCTGGGGCTTCAAAATGATATGCAATTTGCTATAGTGGACATAAGTCTAGGTGTGCATACGCACAAGTCGGGATTCAGCATGTGTGCGGACGCACACGTCTGTGCGTCCGCATAGGTCCCTGCACGTGACCTCATTAATGGCAACTCACTGGCAGTGATTTCTGAGCCCCAAAAACCCAATCCAACTCATTTTTTGAAGCTATTTAAGGTCAAATTAAAGAAGGATGAAGGGGGACAATTAGGTTTAGCTTTTATGATGTTTTCTCTTAGTTTCTAGAGAGAGAAGCTCTCCCTCTCTCTAGAATTAGGGTTTTAAGCTTAGTTTCCTTTTAATTTCAGCACTTTAATTCTTGTTTTAGTGTAGTTTCATTTATGTTTATATGCTTTCTTGTCTTTATCTTCTTCATCTCTTTTGTTCTTTTCTCTTTTATGTCAATTTTCATGTTATGAACACTTTTGTTATTTTAATTTTAATTAATGCAAATTTATGTTTCCATGTCATTTATTGCTTTCTTTAGTTGTTATTGCTATTTTCTTGCTTTTGTAGCTTTAGAATTTATTTTATTGCAATTTAATATTATTTTATTCTCATGCACACCAAGTGTTTGATAAAATGCTTGGCTTAGTTTTCACTTAGTTTTTCTACACTCTTGGCTTGAAATTGTTGACTTTGGTGATCCTTGAGTCATTGATGTCCATTCTTGTTTGATACATTAGAGTAGTTAGTTGATTTGGTTTCGCTTGGCACTATGTGACCCTTTAGTGTTGACATAGGACTTAGGGATTGAAATTAACTATGCCTACTTGACTTATCTTCGATATTAGGGTTGACTGAGTAAGATTAACTCTTCATAATCATCATATGTTTGTGGTCAATGTCTAGGATAGATAACCTTAGCTCTCAATTACTTGCCAAGAGGTTTCTTGCACTTGAAGTTTCCTTTCCATGCATTTTATTGCTTTTGCCTTTTATTGCTTTGATGTCTAATTTCTTGCATGTTTAGTTTTTGCACTCTTGGTTGAGAAGTTGAGTGTTTGGGTGGAATTAAGTTGTGGATATCTATCCCGCATTGTGTGGGAATGGCTAATTGGTTTGGTTTCTGATGCCAAGGCATCATAGGCTAGTTTCACTAGCCTTTTTCTTTTATTTTTAGTTGTTTTATGCATTTTCTTGAGCCTTAAGTAATCATTTGGGCCAAATAGTCATGCTTGTCTTAAATCATTCAAACATGAAGATTTTGATGCAAATTCCATGAGTTTTTAGTTATATTCCTTAAATGCTATGAATGGAAGAATTCTCATGAAATTTTGCAAGACTTTGATGCAATTGTTTGGATGATTTCAGGGAAGAAGAGGCTAGGCAAGGAAGCAACAAAATCAACAAAGGAAGCTTGAAGATCACATGTGGAGTTTAAGTTCCAGTTTAAGCTTAAACTGGAAGATCACATGTGGAGTTTAAGTTCCAGTTTAAGTTTAAACTGGAACTTAAACTACAAAGCCATATAATGCTGAAAGTGGCGTTTAACCTCCAGTTTAAGGTTAAACTGGAAGTTAAACGCCAGAATAAGAAATGCACCAAAGCTAAAAGTGGCGTTTAACCTTCAGTTTAACCTTAAACTGAAGGTTAAACGCCAGAATCATGAAAGCTGAGAAAAGAAGAAACTGGCGTTTAACCTCCAGTTTAACCTTAAACTGAAGGTTAAACGCCAGAATGAGAATGGCACCAAGGGAGCATTTCCACGTTTAACCTCCAGTTTGACCTCAAACTGGAGGTTAAACGTGTTCGAACCACATTAGGCACCAGGAAGCCATTTCCACGTTTAAGCTCCAGTTTAAGCTTAAACTGGAGCTTAAACGTGTTATATGGAACAGCTTGACCATGCCTTCTTCAAACATAAATAACTTGAGCTACAAAACTCCAAATGAGGTGATTCAAAATGATTGGAAAGAAGACATCTAGAGCTTTCCAAGCATATATGGCATGTATGGTGGATACTAAAAATTGAGGGAGAAAACAGCCCCGTAATGTGCATAGAAGAGCATAGTACCAACATGCAATCAGGCCAGCTGACCTTGTCACCTTCAATCAAGCATAACTTGAGCTATAGAGATCCAATTGAGGTGCTTTCAGTTGCGTTAGAAAGCTGACATCCATAGCTTTCCAACGAGGTATAATAGTCTATATTTGGCATCAAATTGGCAAGGTTGACAAGAGAACAAAGCGACGACTCAAGAAAGGGGGGTGCAACGTTTGAGTGTAGTTTAATGGATCATTATCCTTTTTGGATCAATTATGTCACTCTACCCTTCAAGCAAGCAAGGCCCATCAACAACACCAAACCAAGGCCACAAGAATCATCTAGAATAGTTTATTTT
>NC_029774.3:85988433-85993881 GCF_000817695.3 Arachis duranensis | reverse complement strand
AAAATGTTTTGATTCGGAGATCTCAATATCTCCTAACACCCAATGAATTCCCCATTTCTGATCTACACTTTCTCTTTACATTCTGCACTTAAATTCATGCAATCACCCCCATCCCTTTTTAATTTCAGCAATTTAGTTTCTCGCCTTTAATTCATGCAATTTTACATTCCGCAATTCTCATCTAAATCTTGATTCCGCTCAACTAGAACATACTTCTAATCCGAATTGCTCACTCAACCAATCCTTGTGGGATTCGACCTCACTCTATTGTGAGTTTTTACTTGACGATAACCGGTGCACTTGCCGGAAGGAATTTTGCCGATCGTGCAATTTCCTAAATCGTAGCATATCAAGTTTATGCTAGATCAGTTTCCATTGACGCTAGTCTTTCACTAAGTAATTAGTGAGTTGACTAGGACTTATGGATTGAGACCAATTATGCCCTTTTGACCAATTCTTAAGGAGGATTGACTAATTTGGATTGATTCCACACAATTGCCATGTTTGTGGTCCATAACTAGGATATGAATCCTAAATTATCCAATTATAACCAAGAGTTATTTTTAGTATTTAATTTCCATTTTCATTGCTTTTAATTGCTTTCTTTTAATTCTTTGCATGCTTATTTAATTTCTTGCTATTTACATTTCTTGCTTCTCTTGCTTTCTCAATTTCCCATGCTCTTTCATTGCCAATAAATGTACATTTCATTGTAACTCCTAGGGAAAACGACCCGAGGTTTAATACTATCGGTTAATTAGAATTTGTAAACATTTGATTAAGAGAATTCATTGTTGTTTGGAATATGCTACCAACGAATTGATTCTTGTTTTGATTGATTCCAAACTATACAATAGTTCTCTTGTCAAATTTGGCATTGTTGCCAGAGAGTTGCAATGGTGTATATTTTTGGCTATTGTAAATATGTTAATATGTAAATAGCTTATTTTTGGTTGATTGTACATATGTTGCTTGCTTGTTTTTAACTATTGTGAATATGTTAGTATGTGAGTATCTTGTTTTTTGTTTGATATTGTGAATATGTTGATATTGTGAGTATGCTTTTCTTGTTTGCTTTTTGTTCTTCTTGTTGGAAGCTCATGGTTTGTGGGACACTCCATCAAAGCTTGGGACAATCAATGGAGAGTTTGGAAACCCAAGTATTGTTAGAGCTTCTCAATAAAGTCCAACTTAAGGACTCTAAATAGAAGTGCTAGGTGGGAGACACCTCACCATGGAAACACCTTTTTAACCCTCTCTTTGTACATAGTTTCAATTTATTGCATTTTGTCTCTTGTAAATAGCTTAGGTATAGTTTAATTTCAATCTTAATTGATTAGATTTTGGTATAGATTATGAGTTTCTGATGAATAATATGTTTTGGGATTGAAAAACTATTTTGGACATCAAGTTTGGTGCCTTGAGCACTAAAATATTTTGAGCAAAACAGAACATGTGCGTGTGCACACCCCTGTGCGTACGCACACAACCCCAATTTTCGCGTTCTGTGCGCGTGCACCCATCTGTGCGTACGCACACCAGCTTACACCGCTTCTGTTAGGAGCGTTCGCACGCCTTGTACATCCGCATCCCCATCCTTTTTCCTTTGTGCGTGTGCACGGACCTGTGTGCGTACGCACAGACGGCGTGATAGCTGGCAACTTTGATGCTTCATTTTTTTGAAAAAAAAGTGTTCTGTGCGTGCGCACACACTTGTGCACACGCACACTTCTTGATCTCCTTTCTGTTCAGGGCGCTCGCACACACTTGTGTGTCAACTCACCCTCCATTTCTTTACCTTCTGTGCGTGCGCACACCCTTGTGCGTGCGCACACTTCTTAATTCCTCTTCTACCCAGAGCGCTAGCATATGGTGTCCGCTCGCACACCTCCCCTGTTTCGCCTAGTGTGCGTACGCACGCCCCTGTTTCCCTACCATTACACTTCTTTTCTCCTATTCTCTCTACTTCTTCTCTTCTTCTCTTTTCCACCCCTCTCTTATCTTGCTTTTGCCTTTTTCTCTACTTGCTTTACTTTGTTTTCTTTGCATTTTATTTTTATTTTAGTAATTATGTTAGTTTTTGTTTAGTTGTTTGTTAATTAAATAAATTGAAAGTGTTTGCTTGATGATTATTGGGTTGCTTCTTGCTTGAATTTTGATTTAATGAATATGTGCACTGAGCATTGAGTCTTTGTTAGATTGCCTAATTGAATTGCAAGTTTAATGCATGTGTTGTAGCTACCATATGTGTTAGACTATATCTTTGTTTGGCATCTTAATCGTGAATTGTGCACCTTTACCTTAGTGAATTGAGTTGAACTATTTAGTCATCATGGGTTTTAAGTGAATATAATCACATAACAAGGTATTTGTTCCTTGTTAATACTTTGCATTTTTTTTTGAGTCGACTTGACTTGATTCTTATCAAGACTTGTCACTTTTTGTAACAAGCACCTTATACATGTGATTATTTCATTACACCTAAGGATGAATAAGTAGTTTGATTTTCATCATTGAATTGGTTATTGTTAATTGTGCCATTTTCTATTAATTTTGCGCTTTCACTTGCACAACTTTAATATCCAATATCTTATACATTCAATTCACTTTAGTTGTAGTTACCTAGGGTTTCGTCTACCTTAAGCTTTGCTTTTTCTTCACTTGCAACCTAGGCCACTTGATTGAGGACCATGCTATTTCTTTTGCTTATATGGTTATCATTTTTACCCGACCAATGTGTTGTGTTCTAAATTGTGCACGCATTTAGAATACACACATTGTATTTTATCATACCACACACATCTTACTTCTCCTCAATTGTCATTTATTTGTTTACACAGTAACCCGAAACCCCCGGAGCCCACCAGCTGAAGGTGGAGCCTCAGAGCTCTTTGATAGGCAAAATTGTGACTCATACTTTTCACAACTCGAACAATTCCTAGCAATGGCTCCAAAAACTTGGTGCACAATACTATGGTTCACACACATTCTTCACAACTTCGCACAACTAACCAGCAAGTGCACTGGGTCGTCCAAGTAATAAACCTTACGTGAGTAAGGGTCGATCCCACGGAGATTATTGGTATGAAGCAAGCTATGGTCATCTTGTAAATCTCAGTCAGGCGGATTCTAATGGTTATAATAGTTTTCGAATATAAAGATAAATAAAGCATAAAATAAAGATAGAGATACTTATGTAATTCATTGGTGGGAATTTCAGATAAGCGCCTGAAGATACTGTGTTCCTTCTGAATCTCTGCTTTCCTACTGCTTTCATCCAATCATTCTTACTCCTTTCCATGGCAAGCTGTATGTTGGGGGATCACCGTTTTCAATGGCTACCATCCGTTCTCTCAGTGAAAATGGCCCAGGTGCGCTGTCACTGCACGGCGAATCATCTGTCGGTTCTCGATCATGCAGGAATAGGATTTACTATCCTTTTGCGTCTGTCACCACGCCCTACAGTCACGAGTTTGAAGCTCGTCACAGTCATTCAATCCCTGAATCCTACTCGGAATACCACAGACAAGGTTTAGACTTTCTGGATCTTAGGAATGGTCGCCAATAATTCTAGCTTATACCACGAAGACTCTGCTGCCAATGGATTCTAGCTTATACCACGAAGATTCTGATTAAGGAATCCAAGAGATATTCATTCAAGCTTATTTGCATATAGAACGAAAGTGGTTGTCAAGCACACATTCATAAGTGAGAATGGTGATGAGTGTCACATAATCATCACATTCATCAGGTTCTTGGGTGCGAATGGATATCTTAGAATAAGAATAAGCGTGAATTGAATAGAAGAACAATAGTACTTTGCATTAATACTCGGGGAACAGCAGAGCTCCACACCTTAATCTATGGTGTGTAGAAACTCCACCATTGAAAATACATAAGTGATTGATGAGCGGATATTTTATACGCTTTTTGGGGGTAATTTCATGTAGATTTTAGCATGTTTTAATTAGTTTTTAGTAGAATTTTATTAGTTTTTAAGCAAAAATCATATTTCTGGACTTTACTATGAGTTTGTGTGTTTTTTTGTGATTTCAGGTATTTTCTGGCTGAACTATGAGTTTGTGTGTTTTTCTGTGATTTTAGGTATTTTCTGGCTGAAATTGAGGGAGCTGAGCAAAAAACTGAGTTAGGCTGAAAAAGGACTGCTGATGTTGTTGGATCCTGACCTCCCTGCACTCGGAATGGAATTTTCGGAGCTACAGAAGTCCAATTGACGTTCTCTCAATTGGGTTGGAAAGTAGACATCCAGGGCTTTCCAGCAATATATAATAGTCCATACTTTGCGTGAAGATAGACGACATAAACTGGCGTTCAACGCCAGTTCCATGTTGCAGTCTGGAGTCCAACGCCAGAAACAAGTTACAAGTTGGAGTTCAACGCTAGAAACAGGTTACAACCTGACGTTGAATGCCCAAAACAGCCCAGGCATATGAGAAGCTTAAGTCTCAGCCCCAGCACACACCAAGTGGGCCCCAGAAATGGATTTCTGCACTATCTATCATAGTTTACTCATTTTCTGTAAACCTAGGTTATTAGTTTACTATTTAAACAACTTTTAGAGACTTAATTTGTATCTCATGACATTTTTAGATCTGAATTTTATACACTTTGACGGCATGAGTCTCTAAACTCCATTGTTGGGGGTGAGGAGCTCTGCAGCGTCTCAATGAATTAATGCAATTGTTTCTATTTCTCCATTCAAACATGTGTGTGTTCCTATCTAAGATGTTCATTCGCGCTTAATTGTGAAGGAGGTGATGATCCGTGACACTCATCACCTTTCTCAATCCATGAACGTGTGCTTGACAAACACCTCCGTTCTACATCAGATTGAATGAGCATCTCTTAGCTTCCTTAATCAGAATCTTCGTGGTATAAGCTAGAACTGATGGCGGCCACTCTTGAGGATCCGGAAAGTCTAAACCTTGTCTGTGGTATTCTGAGTAGGATTCAAGGATTGAATGGCTGTGATGCGCTTCAAACTCGCGATTGCTGGGCGTGATGACAAACGCAAAAGGATCAATGGATCCTATTCCAACATGATCGAGAACCAACAGCTGATTGGCCGTGCTGTGACAGAGCATCTGGACCGTTTTCACTGAGAGGATGGGAAGTAGCCACTGACAATGGTGACACCCTACATACAGCTTGCCATGGATGGAACTTTACAAACAATTGAGTTGAATATTACATTACAGAAATTCAGAGGACAAAGCATCTCCAAAACTCCAACAGATTTTCCATTAATAAAGTAACAATTTCTTATTCCCAATACTTTGACTTCTTTCAATTAAATCCAATTAATCTTATTGACATCCTGACTAAGATTAATAAAATAAACATAGCTTGCTTCAAACCAATAATCTCCGTGGGATCGACCCTTACTCACATAAGGTATTACTTGGACGACCCAGTGCACTTGCTGGT
>NC_029774.3:85985280-85987401 GCF_000817695.3 Arachis duranensis | reverse complement strand
CTTCAAACAAGGAGATAATGAATCCCTTTATGATGCCTGGGAGAGATACAGAGAGATGCTAAGAAAATGCCCCTCTGAGATGTTTTCAGAGTGGGTGCAATTAGACATCTTCCACTATGGGCTTACAGAAAAAGCTCAGATTTCTCTAGATCACTCAGCTGGTGGATCTATACATATGAGAAAAATAATTGAAGAAGCTCAAGAGCTTATTGATACAGTTGCCAGAAATCAGCATCTGTACCTAAGCAGTGAATCTTCCATGAAAGAAGAAGCTAAAACAGTAACTACTGAACTTAGTCCTGTAGATCAGGCTAATGAATTCAATCAGCAATTAAACTTTCTAACTCAGCAGCTAGCCGAATTCAAGGAAATACTACAGGAAACAAGAAAAGCAACTGTCAAAACAAATAACAGAAGAATGCCAAGCAGTTCAATTAAGAAGTGGAAAAACATTAAATACCTCACTTTAAAGCAGCAGGAAGCCAAGAAATGAACAAATGGCTACTCAAAATCCCTCTGAGGACAATCAGAGCCTAGAGAGGAATAAGGCTGGCGCTGAACGCTCAGACCATGCTCATTCCTGGCATTCAACGCCAGAAGCAAGCATGAATTCGGCGTTGAACGCCCAAGGGGAGCACAGTTCTGGCGTTCAGACGCCAGTAACAGATAAGAAGTTGGCTTCTAACGCCACTCCAGCTTCCACCCCTGGCATTCAAACGCCAGTGGGGATCAGTCACATACAAGTGCTGATAACAACCCTTCTAAAAAGGCTTTCCAACCTACTTCTATAGGTAATAAACCTGCAGCAACTAAGGTTAAGGAATATAAGGCCAAAATGCCTTATCCTCAAAAACTCCGCCAAGCGGAACAGGATAAGCAATTTGCCCGCTTTACAGACTATCTCAGGACTCTTGAAATAAAGATTCTGTTTGCAGAAGCACTTGAGCAAATACCCTCTTATGCCAAGTTCATGAAAGAGATCTTAAGTCATAAGAAGGATTGGAGGGAAACTGAAAAAGTTTACCTCACTGAAGAATGCAGTGCAGTTATCCTAAAAAGCTTACCTGAGAAGCTTAAGGATTCCGGAAGCTTTATGATACCATGCACATTAGAGGGTACTTGTACCAAGCAGGCTCTATGTGATCTTGGGGCAAGTATCAACTTAATACCTGCATCTATTATCACAAAGCATGGTTTGACTGAAGAAGTCAAACCAACCCGGATATGTCTTCAACTTGCTGATGGCTCCATTAAATACCCATCAGGCGTGATTGAAGACATGATTGTCAAGGTTGGGCTATTTGCCTTTCCTACTGACTTTGTGGTGCTGGAAATGGAGGAACACAAGAGTACAACTCTCATTCTAGGAAGACCTTTCCTAGCAACTGGCCGAACCCTCATTGACGTCCAAAAAGGGGAAGTAACCCTGAGAGTCAATGAGGAGGAGTTCAAGCTGAATGTTGTCAAAGCCATGCAATATCCAGACACCCCAAATGACTGCATGAGTGTTGATATCATTGACTCTCTGGTAAGAGAGGTCAATATGGCTGAGAGTCTCGAATCAGAGCTAGAGAACATCTGTAAAGATGTTCAGCCTGATTTGGAGGAATCAGAGAGAATAATAGAACCTCTGAAAATCCCTCAGGAAGAGGAGAAACCTCCCAAACCCGAGCTCAAACCATTACCACCATCCCTAAAATATGCATTTCTGGGAGAAGATGATACCTTTCCTATAATCATAAGCTCTACCTTAGAGCCACAGGAAGAGGAAGCACTAATTCAAGTGCTAAGGACACACAAGACAGCTCTTGGGTAGTCCATCAGTGATCTTAAGGGCTTTAGCCCAGCCAGATGCATGCACAAGATCCTATTGGAGGGTGACGCCAAGCTAGTGGTCCAACCACAAAGGCGGCTGAATGCAGCCATGAAGGAAGTGGTGCAGAAGGAGGTCACTAAATTACTAGAGGCTGAGATTATTTATCCTATTTCTGACAGCCCTTGGGTAAGCCCTGTCCAAGTCGTCCCTAAGAAGGGAGGCATGACAGTGGTTCATAATGAAAAAAATGAACTGGTTCCTACAAGAACAGTTACAGGGTGGCGTATGTGTATTGATTACAGAAG
>NC_029774.3:85963554-85985073 GCF_000817695.3 Arachis duranensis | reverse complement strand
CTGAAAAGGTGCCAAGAGACTAACCTGGTTTTAAACTGGGAGAAGTGTCACTTTATGGTAACTGAAGGAATTGTCCTTGGGCACAAAATTTCGAACAAGGGAATAGAGGTCGATCAAGCTAAGGTAGAGGTAATTGAAAAATTACCACCACCTGCCAATGTTAAGGCAATCAGAAGATTTCTGGGGCATGCAGGATTCTTTAGGAGGTTTATAAAGGATTTTTCAAAAATCGCCAAACCTCTGAGCAACCTGCTAGCTGCTGACACGCCATTTATCTTTGATAAAGAGTGTCTACAGGCATTTGAGACTCTAAAAGCTAAGCTAGTCACAGCACCAGTCATCTCTGCACCAGACTGGACATTGCCATTTGAACTAATGTGTGATGCCAGTGACCATGCCATTGGTGCAGTGTTGGGATAGAGGCATGACAAGCTTCTGCACGTCATTTACTATGCTAGTCGTGTTTTAAATGACACACAGAAGAATTACACAACAACAGAAAAAGAGCTGCTTGCAGTGGTTTACGCCATTGACAAATTCATATCCTATTTAGTAGGATCAAAAGTGATTGTGTACACTGATCATGCTGCTCTTAAATATCTACTCACAAAGCAGGATTCAAAACCCAGATTTATAAGATGGGTGTTGCTTCTGCAAGAGTTTGATATAGAAATAAGAGACAGAAAAGGGACAGAGAATCAGGTAGCAGACCACCTGTCCCGAATAGAACCAGTAGAAGGGGCGTCCATCCCTCTTACTGAGATCTCTGAAAAATTTCCGGATGAGCAACTCTTTGCCATCCAGGAAGTGCCATGGTTTGCAGACATTGCAAACTATAAGGCAGTGAGATTCATACCCAAAGAATACAGTAGGCAGCAATCAAAGAAGCTGATCACGGATGCAAAGTATTATCTTTGGGATGGGCCGTATCTCTTTAAGAGATGTGCAGACAGAGTAATCCATAGATGTGTGCCTAAAGAAGAAGCGCAGAAGATTCTATGGCATTGCCATGGATCCTAGTATGGAGGACATTTTGGAAGTGAGCGAATAGCCACAAGAGTCCTCCAATGTGGCTTCTACTGGCCTACTCTCTATAAAGATTCCCGAGTGTTTGTACTTAATTGTGACAGTTGCCAAAGATCTGGTAATCTGCCTCACAGTTATGCCATGTCTCAACAAGGGATCTTGGAGATTGAGTTGTTTGATGTATGGGGTATTGACTTCATGGGACCTTTCCGTCCATCATACTCAAACACTTATATTCTGGTGGCAGTGGATTATGTATCCAAATGGGTGAAAGCTATTGCAACACCTACTAATGACACTAAAACAGTGTTAAAATTCCTCCAGAAACACATCTTCAGCAGATTTGGTACCCCTAGAGTATTAATCAGTGATGGGGGCACTCATTTCTGCAATAAACAGCTTTACTCTGTTTTGGTTCATTATGGAGTTAGCCACAGGGTAGCCACTCCATATCATCCACAGACAAATGGGCAAGCTGAAGTCTCTAACAGAGAACTTAAAAGAATCCTGGAATGGACTGTAATTAACCGTAGAAAGGATTGGGCAAGAAGCTTAGATGATGCTCTGTGGGCATACAGAACAGCATTCAAGACCCCTATAGGGACCTCTCCATACCAGCTTGTGTATGGAAAGGCATGTCACTTGCCAGTGGAACTGGAACACAAGGCCTACTGGGCAACCAAATTCCTAAACCTTGATGCCAAGTTAGCTGGAGAAAAACGATTGCTCCAGTTAAATGAGCTAGAGGAATTTAGACTCAATGCTTTCGAGAATGCAAAAATTTACAAAGAGAAAGCAAAAAGATGGCATGATAAGAAATTGTTATCCAGAGTCTTTGAACCGGGGCAGAAAGTTCTGCTATTTAATTCTAGGCTCAAATTATTCCCCGGAAAATTAAAATCCCGGTGGAGAGGTCCATATGTAATTACAAATGTATCACCATATGGATACGTAGAGCTTCAGGATAATAACTCTAACAAAAAGTTCATTGTTAATGGACAGAGAGTTAAACATTATCTTGAAAATAACTTCGAGCAAGAATGCTCAAAACTGAGACTTAACTAAAGCTCAGTAATAGTCCAGCTAAAGACAATAAAGAAGCACTTGCTGGGAGGCAACCCAGCCATTCACAAAATTTAATTTTATTTGTTTTTGTTAATTAATTGATTTTTACAGGTATATGTCAAAGTATCTTCAAGGTAAAAAATCAATTGATTGAATTCATAGAGTTACAGGGGAATTTGGAAGCTCACTGGCGTGAAAAAGCCAGTAAGAAATGTTTTGGGTGTCGAACGCCCAAAAGAAGCATCCATTGGGCGTTCAACGCCAGTAAGAATAGCCATCTGGGCGTTGAACGCCAGAAAGGAGCATCTTCTGGGCGTTGAACGCCAGAAAGAAGCTCCTTCTGGGCGTTTAACGCCAGAATTACAGCATCCTGGGCGTTTAGAAAAACACGCAGTGACAAAGGACTGCCTGGCGTTCAATGCCAGAAAGAAGCAACAGCTGGGCGTTGAACGCCCAGGAGAAGCAGCAATTGGGCGTTAAACGCCCAAAACATGCAGCATTTGGGCGTTTAACGCCAGGATGGTGGGGAGGAGGTAAAATTCGTTTTCCTTTACAAATTTTCCAAATTTTTATGTTTCAAATCATGATTTCTTGCATAAACATGTTTCAAAATGTCCTCCTTCAATTCAAAATTGTTTTCTAAGAACCCTAATTTCTAAAATCCCTTTTTCAAAAATAATATAGCTTCATACATAAACATAAACCTTTTTCCAATCCAATCCAACTCTTTTTCCAATTTTTTTTAAAAAACTTAATTATCTTTTAAAATCTTTTTCAAATTAAAAATTTAGATTTATTTTTAAATATCATCTTTTTAAATTATATCCTTTTCTTATCATATTTATCTTTTATAAATCATATCTTTTATCTTATATCTTTTTCTTATTTTCAAAACCCACCCCCTCCCTTTATATCCACTTTCGGCGGCCCTCTCATCATCCACCATTCCACACCTGCTCTCCTCTTATCCCTCTTCTCTCTTTTCTTTTGCTTGAGGACAAGCAAACCTCTAAGTTTGGTGTGCTTATCCATTGCTTGAGGACAAGCAAACCTCGAAGTTTGGTGTGCTTATCCGTGATCACAAAAATATACTCACTTTGATCATGGCCCCTAAAGGAAAACAACCCAACCCAAGAGGTAAGAAAGAGAATATTTCAAAGCCACTTTGGAATCAAGGGAAGTTCTTAACTAAAGAACATTCAGACCATTACTACAAAATAATGAGTCTAAGATCAGTGATCCCAGAAGTCAAGTTCAATCTGAAAGAAGATGAATATCCGGAGATCTAAGAGCAGATTCAAAACAGGGGCTGGAAAATCCTGGCTAATCCTGAGATACATGTTGGAAGAAACATGATCCATGAATTCTATGCAAATCTGTGGATGACAGATAGGCATCAACTCAAAAGAGAAGATCTCAAACCAGCTGCCAGAGGCTGGCTGGACTTCATTGGGCGTTCTTTATTGCCCACCAGCAACTGTTCTAAAGTTACTGTTAAAAGAGCAGTGATGATTCACTGCATCATGTTGGGAAAAGAAGTAGAAGTCCATCATCTGATCCCGTGTGAACTATACAAAATAGCAAACAAGAATTCCAAGGATGCCAGATTGGCCTATCTAAGCTTAATTTCTATGCTCTGCAGAGATGCCGGAGTGAAGATGGGAATAACAAAGTATATCTCAGTTGAGAGGCCAATCACTAAAATATCAATGGAAAGACAACAGCTGCAGGATGATCCAATTAAGTGGAGAGCACAAGAAGTCCTCCCAGAACTTCCTCAATTCGAATATTGGGAACATCTTGAGGCATCTATTTCCAAATTGCAAGAAGCTATGAACCAAATAAAGGAAGAACAGAACAATCAAAGTAGCATGCTTTGGAAACTGCTTAAGAAACAAGAAGAGCAAGGGCGTGATTTAAGGGAGCTGAAGCGCCAGAAATTAATCCTTGAAGGACCAAGCACCCCACAGATCAGAGGAACATCCACTTCCCAAAACACAGGTTGTTGAGTTCTAATTTCAGCTTTAACTCTGTGATAGTGTTATTATAGAAATTTACCTTAGAAGTTATACAGTAGTAGTAGTAGTAATTAGCATATCTATTCTGGTTTTATTTCCAATTAAGTTATAAATTAGTTTTCTCATCATCATCAAACATGAATAAAATAGTAGATTTTTAGAATAAAGAAGTAATTTATATTTTTCGAGTTCTTAATAAAGAACAAGAAGTACATGAATTTCGAATTTATCCTTGAATTTAGTTTAATTAGATTGATGTGGTGACAGTACTTTTTGCTTTCTGAATGAATGCTTAAACAGTGCATATTTTTTATCTTGTTGTTTATGAATGTTAAAATTGTTGGCTCTTAAAAGAATGATGAACAAGGAGAAATGTTATTGACAATCTGAAAAATCATGAATTTGATTCTTGAAGCAAGAAAAAGCAGTGAAAAAAAACTTGTACAAGAAATCATTGGATCAAGAAAAAGAAAAAGCCAATAGCCCTTAAAACCAAAAGGCAAGGGTGAAAAGGATCCAAGACTTTGAGCATCAGTGGATAGGAGGGCCCAAGGAAGTAATTCCAGGCCTAAGCGGCTAAATCAAGCTGTCCCCAACCATGTGCTTGTGGCATGCAGGTCCAAGTGAAAAGCTTGAGACTGAGTGGTTAAAGTCGTGATCCAAAGCAAAAAGAGTGTGCTTAAGAGCTTTGGACACCTCTAACTGGGGACTTTAGCAAAGCTGAGTCACAATCTGAAAAGGTTCACCCAGTCATGTGTCTGTGGCATTTATGTATCCGGTGGTAATACTGGAAAACAAAGTGCTTAGGGCCACGGCCAAGACTCATAAAGTAACTGTGTTCAAGAATCAACATACTACACTAGGAGAATCAATAATACTATCTGAATTCTGAGTTCCTATGGATGCCAATCATTCTGAATTTCAAAGGATAAAGGGAGATGCCAAAACTGTTCAGAAACAAAAAGCTACTAGCCCCGCTCATCTAAATTAGAATCTGAGCTTCACTTAAAACTCGGAGATTTTATTACTCCTTAAATTCTTTTTATCCTATTTTGATCATCTTGTTGCTTGGGGACAAGCAACAATTTAAGTTTAGTGTTGTGATGAGCGGATATTTTATACGCTTTTTGGGGGTAATTTCATGTAGATTTTAGCATGTTTTAATTAGTTTTTAGTAGAATATTATTAGTTTTTAGGCAAAAATCATATTTCTATACTTTACTATGATTTTGTGTGTTTTTCTGTGATTTCAGGTATTTTCTGACTGAAATTGAGGGAGCTGAGCAAAAAACTAAGTTAGGCTGAAAAAGGACTGCTGATGCTGTTGGATCCTGACCTCCCTGCACTCGGAATGGAATGTTTGGAGCTACAGGAGTCCAGTTGACGCGCTCTCAATTGGGTTGGAAAGTAGACATCCAGGGCTTTCCAGCAATATATAATACTCCATACTTTGCGCGAAGATAGACGATGTAAACTGGTGTTCAACCCCAGTTCCATGTTGCAGTCTGGCGTCCAACGCCTGAAACAAGTTACAAGTTGGAGTTCAACGCCAGAAACAGGTTACAACCTGGCGTTGAATGCCCAAAACAGCCCAGGCACGTGAGAAGCTTAAGTCTCAGCCCCAGCACACACCAAGTGGGCCCCAGAAATGGATTTCTGCACTATCTATCATAGTTTACTCATTTTCTGTAAACCTAGGTTATTAGTTTACTATTTAAACAACTTTTAGGGACTTAATTTGTATCTCATGACATTTTCAGATCTGAATTTTATACACTTTGACGGCATGAGTCTCTAAACTCCATTGTTGGGGGTGAGGAGCTCTGCAGCGTCTCAATGAATTAATGCAATTGTTTCTATTTCTCCATTCAAACGTGTGTGTGTTCCTATCTAAGATGTTCATTCGCGCTTAATTGTGAAGGAGGTGATGATCCGTGACACTCATCACCTTCCTCAATCCATGAACGTGTGCCTGACAAACACCCCCATTCTACATCAACGATTGCTGGGCGTGATGACAAACGCAAAAGGATCAATGGATCCTATTCCAACATGATCGAGAACCAACAGCTGATTGGCCGTGCTGTGACAGAGCATCTGGACCGTTTTCACTGAGAGGATGAGAAGTAGCCACTGACAATGGTGACACCCTACATACAGCTTGCCATGGATGGAACTTTACAAACAATTGAGTTGAATATTACATTGCAGAAATTCAGAGGACAAAGCATCTCCAAAACTCCAACATATCCTCCGTTAATAAAGTAACAATTACTTATTCCAAACACTTTTACTTCTTACAATTAAATCCAAATAATCTTATTGGCATCCTGACTAAGATTAATAAAATAAACATAGCTTGCTTCAAACCAATAATCTCCGTGGGATTGACCCTTACTCACGTAAGGTATTACTTGGACGACCCAGTGCACTTGCTGGTTAGTTGTACGGATTGCAAATTCGTGCACCAATGATGAAGGTCCAGGCATGGCTGTGAGGCCAGCCCCCAAGGTCTAAGAACTAAACGTCCAAAGATGAAAATACAATAGTAAAACATCCTATTTATACTAGACTAGTTACTAGGGTTTACAAAAATAAGTCTAAGTACATAAATCCACTTTCAGGGCCCACTTTGGTGTGTTCTTGGGCTGAGCTAGAGCTTTACACGTTCAGAGGCTTCTCTTGGGGTTAAACGCCAAGTTGTAACGTGTTTTTGGCATTTAACTCTGGTTTGTGACGTGTTTCTGGCGTTTTACTCCTGAATGCAGCATGGAACTGGCGTTGAACGCCAGTTTACGTCATCTAAACTCGAATAAAGTATGAACTATTATACATTGCTGGAAAGCCCTAGATGTCTACTTTCCAACGCATATGAGAGCGCGCCATTTGAAGTTTTGTAGCTCCAGAAAATCCATTTCGAATGCAGGGAGGTCAGAATCCAACAGCATCTGTAGTCCTTTTTCAGCCTCCTATAAGGTTTTTGCTCAGGTCCCTCAATTTCAGCCAGAAAATACCTGAAATCACAGAAAAACACACAAACTCATAGTAAAGTCTAGAAATGTGAATTTTGCATAAAAACTAATAAAAACATCCCTAAAAGTAGCTAGATCTTACTAAAAACTACCTAAAAAGAATGCCAAAAAGCGTATAAATTATCCGCTCATCACAACACCAAACTTAAATTGTTGCTTGTCCCCAAGCAACTGAAAATCAAATAAGAAAAAAAAGAAGAGAATATACTATAAATCCCAAAATATCAATGAATATTAGTTCTAATTAGATGAGTGGGACTTGTAGCTTTTTGCTTCGAAACAGTTTTGGCATCTCACTTTATCCTTAGAAGTTTAGAATGATTGGCATCCATAGGAACTCAGAGTTCAGACAGTGTTATCAATTCTCCTAGTTAAGTATGTTGATTCTCGAACACAGCTACTTTTATGAGTCTTGGCCCTGGCCCTAAGCACTTTGTTTTCCAGTATTACCACCTGTTCCGAGGGTTACCTGAAACTGTAGGTCGATCTTGGACGAGATCTTCTGTACTGGTTGGAATGGTTTGTGTCTAACTTGTTGGACTTGGTGGTGATGCTGATTCCTTCGTTCCCGGAGGGTGGGGGTACCTGCGAGGGACTCTGATGCTTAAGTTAGCAAGGGTATTAAGCAGGTATTGAGTAGAATCAGAGTCTGAGTTATACCTGGGTGCTCCAGTGTATTTATAATAGCGTAGAATGACCTTCTTAGATAAGATAAGTTAGTTATCTTATCTTCAAGGAAACCGCCTTTATCTCTACGGGCTTGGGCTGCCCTTGGATTCGGGATGTGTTCCTCTATTTGGGCCATTTGTTTGGGCTTTCCTGTGATTTGGCCGAGCTCTTTGAGAAGGGGTCGGGTTGTCCTGACTTGAAGAGGTCAGTCGCTTTATCTGTAGAACATCCCGAGTCGAACAGCTCGACCCAGGGTATGAACAGTTCCCCTGCTCGAGCTCGGTTTTCTCTTTGAGGTCGAGTCTTTAGTTTTAGGACTTCGATCCTTTTTTGGTGAAGCCGAACTCGAGCATTTTGTCGATTTCTTTTTGTAGAGTTCTCCTTCTTTTGAATGCGGAACGTTTCTGTTTCGTTTCCTCGGAAAGTGCACGCTTCTGCGTTTAGTGCCTTTGCCTTGGAATGTGCTAGGGTTTTAATGCCCTCATTAATTGGTTTTAATGCCCCATTTTTCTTGGTTTTTCTTTATTCAAATTTTGTATCCAAGAGACGGTTTTCCTTTCCCTGTAACTTCCCTTCTTTTTTGCCATTTCCTATCCTGTATTTCTCGTTTTCTCTCTTGTGACGCTTTGGCATTCGCTTGGTGCTTCCGCTTTGTGGTCAAATCTCTGCTCCTCCTTTTCAAAGTTTTCTTCCTTCTTCCAGGTTGGCTTTGCTTTTCTCTTCACCTTTTTATTTCTGCTACTTTTGTTCTTGATCCTTTTGATGACGCCTTGATTTTGTATGCTTGGAAAGCTTGAATCCTTTTCTTTTGTTTCTGTTTTTACTTTTGGAATGTGATTCTTTGATAAAGTTTTGATTTTGCCTAAGTTGTCGTTGGAAAGCTTGAGTCTTTTCATACTACCATGCTTGACTGTCACTACGATGTATGTTTTCTGATTTTCTTTTCATCTTTCTGTGTGCTTTCGGCTGGATTTCCTGGTAGTTTAGTGCCTTTAAGGTTTTGCATGTTGCTGCGTTTTCGAAAAAAAGTTGCTCCTTTGGTGGCTTTGTTCTGTCGGTATTTTTTCTACGGAATGGAGACGATGGTTTCTTGGTGATTTCTAGTTTAAGAGAGAAAAAGAAAAAAAAGGGTCATTGCTGGGGTGTGAACTTGTAGGTCCCTTTGGGCTCTTGTTCTGTGGTTGCCTCCAAAGGATGCCCCTGGATCTTTTGTGTAGGTCCTGGGGTTTCCTTTTGTTCCTCATACTGTGCTGGGTTGTGTGGTCAAGTTGTTTTGCTATTTTCCCGAGATATTTTTTAGTAATCCAATATTCTTTTCTTATTGTAGGACTAGTTGGCCTCATGGCTTCTCGCAAAAATATTGTTGAGACGTCTTCCCAAGTCCCTGAGGGCATGGCTGATTGGGTGGGTTCTATGGTTCTTTTGTGTATTTCTGTGGTGGACTCTGAGTTTTGTATAGAGCTGCAAAAGCATCATAGGGTTTGTGGTAGCGGTGCCCAGGAGAGGCATTATGAGCTTGTAGCGCCTGGTTCTGACGAAAGAGTTTGTTTTCCCACCTCAGTCGAGGGGGAGCGTCCCTTCTTCTATGCTTATGAATATTTCTTGAGTCAGTTGAACATTACTTTTCCTTTTTCTGCCTTTGAAACCGACTTGTTGTGGTCGTGTAACATTGCTCCATCCCAGCTTCATCCCAATTCATGGGGTTTTATAAAAAATTTTCAATTACTGTGTCAAGAATTAGGCATCAAGCCTTCTCTAACTCTTTTTCTTTACTTGTTTGTTTCGGCCAAGCCTGGGGCTTCTTCAGAAAAGAAAGCTTCTTGGGTTTCCTTTAGATCTGCTCAAGGGTACAAGGTCTTTGCCATGTATGACGAGTCCTTTAAGGACTTCAAAAACTATTTCTTTAAAGTTCGAGCTGTTGAGGGGGCTCGCCCCTTTTTTCTTGATGAAAATGATGAACCTGCTTTTCCTCTTGAGTAGCAAAAGAATGTCATGGTGCCTCGGTATACTTGGGAGATGCTAGATGAGGTCGAGCAGGCCTTTGTGAGTGTATTGGAGGATATTTGGGGGGAGCCTCTGCATCTGGATACTAAGAAATTTTTGGGGGACCCATCTTTGGTCCGAAAAGTGTTGGGTACTAACTGACATTTTTTCATTTTATTCTATTTTACCCCTGTGATCCTTGACTTTTGCTTGTTAATTCTGTCTTTTCTGGATTTCAGAAATGTCGAAGAACAACGACTCCATGAAGGCTTTCAAAAAGGCCAGGAAGGCAGCCGCTGCACAAAACATCTCGGTCAAGGCGGCTGGGGAGGGGTCCTCCCAAACCATCATGAAGCCGCCCATGCCGAGTTCCCCTGGCTCGAGGAGGGTGATCCCTACTCCCTGGGTTCTTCTGGCAGATCCCCCACAATCTTCCGCTGCTGCTTCTGGTGCTCCTCCTTTGAAAAAGCAGAAAACATCTGAGCCCTTTAACCTGGATGCCCCGGATTTTGATGCTATTGAGTTTGTCGACCAACAGATTGCCCCTTATGGTGGGCTTTCTATGGATGATGTGTCCCTTCTTCAGCACCTAGATTTTATTACCAAAAATAGTGTGAAGATTGCACATATGGGTGCGGCCATTTTCCGGACTGTTCAGGGGATCCCGATTCATGCTACTAAATCCTTCATGGAGGAGGCTAAATCGGAGTTTGATCGGATCAAGGGTCTGAAGGAGGAATTGGAGGTGAAGTTGGCGAAGGTAGAAAAGGAACTAGAGAGCGAGAAGGCTAGCTCTATCACCTTGGCGGCTTCTTTGAAGTTGTCTGAGGACATGGCATTGAAGCAAAAGGATAGCTATGTCTTGACTTATAGGGAGTTGGTGCGTCTCCGAGATAACTTGAAAACTGCTCGAGTTGATTATGCCGAGCTTCAGGGTCATCTTGTGGGTAGCGTGGCTGCCGCCTATGAGAACCTGATAGAGCAGTTCCGGATTATTGCCCCTGGTGCCGATTTGACTCTCGTTAGTCTTGATAACGTAGTAAAGGATGGCAAGATTGTCCCGGATGATCCCGTTGATGATATTGAACCTCCTCATGCGCCTCCTGTTAAAGCCTCTGCCCCGCCGGTTCCTTCAGCCCCCTCGACCGTAGTTGAACCAGATCCTGACTGTCAGATCTTGAATCGAGGCGACGGGACAGTATATGCGGTGCCTCTCCAGACTCGTCCTCCTTCACCTCATGTTAATGCTGCTACTGGGAAGCCTTTGGACTCTCTTTGATTATCCTTGAAAGATTTGTGTATAGCCCGTCCTGTAGGTTTTGAACTCTTTTTTGTAAATGGTATTTTGTTGACTGTTGATAGTTGCTACCTTTAGCAACTTTTTTTTGAAGAACAAAATAGTTTCTCTTGCTCTTGAGGTTAGCTTCAAGCGGTCTCTTGAGTCTTTGTTTTATGGTAACTGCCTTGTTTTTCACGATATGCTTGTTTGCAGCTTTCTTAAGCATTTATCTGGAATCTTTCAGAGTTGTTTTTTATTCATCCTCTTTTGATTTCTTTTGGCGAGGTCGAGGTCTATCGGGTCGAGCAATCTCCCCTCTGTTGACTGATTTTCTCAGTTGATCTTTGAGTTATTTCTAGAAACCCCTTGGGATTACTTTTTATAACTTTTTGTAGCTTTAGTTCGACTTTTTCACGTCGGTCCCTGTTCCGTTACTAGGTAATCGTTTTTTCTTGGATCTTGTTCAGATCTCTTTTGTAACTTTATCTTTTCTGGGCCGACTTCGTCATGTCGGGCTTTGTCGAGTTACTTGATAATCCTCTTTCTTGGACCTTGTTCAGGTCTCTTTCAGGGATTTATCTTTTGTAGCTTTATCTTTCCGGGCTGACTTCGTCATGTCGGGCCCTGTCGAGTTACTTGATAATCCTCTTTCTTGGACCTTGTTTAGGTCTCTTTCAGGGATTTATCTCTTGTAACTTTTTTGTAGGAGTCCGACTTCGTCCTGTCGGGCTCTTCGAAGTTATAGTAATCCTCTTTTATAAGGTTGGCCAGACCTCTTTCCAGGGCTTTACTTATAACTTGGGTTTCTGTGGCTGATTCGACTTTTGTGCCGTCCAGCTTTTAAGTTATTTTATAGCAATCCATTTTATTAGGACCTCGTCAGGTCCTTTCTATGGATCACTTTCTATAATTTCTTGCATTATTCTGTCTTCATCTTTACCGATTTCGTAGAATTTAGGTTTTTAGCCCTCGTTTTTATCGTGATCGCGCAGTGAATTTGGTTTTCACTTTCTGTCGATCTGTAGCTTTACAATCGGGCGATGAATGTTTTAGAATAATACGACTTGAGTGTTTGTAGAGAATCTGAGCAAGTTTTATTAAAAAGAAAATACAAATATACATGAGGAGTTAATTTCCTAAGTCGAGTGATTTGTAGGTCTTGGCAGGGTGCCTCGTTAAAAAACCTTTTCAGGAAAAAGAGTGTGCCCTGTCCAAAATCTTTTGTCATCCCTAGCTATAGTACCTTCTTAGGTTGCAGGCGTGCCATGATCTAGGAAGTTCTCGCCCGTCGAGTTCGGAAAGATTGTAGTAGCCCTTTCCCAGTACTTCTATGACTCGGAAGGGTCCCTTCCAGTTTGCTGCCAGTTTTCCTTCTCCAGGTCGAGTTGTTCCTATATCATTTTGGATTAGGATGAGGTCGTCTTCAGCGAAGGCCCCCTGTATTACTTTTCGGTTGTATTTAGAGGCCATTCGTCGTTTCAACGTTTCTTCCCTTATCCGAGCTCTTTCTCAGATTTCTGGAAGTAGGTCGAGCTCTTCCCTTTGGAGTTGGGAATTGGCTTTTTCACTGAAATGGATTACCCTGGGTGATCCTTCTTCCACTTCTATTGGGATCATTGCCTCCATCCCGTAAGCTAGTCGGAAAGGTGACTCCTTTGTCGTGGAATGTGGAGTCGTTCGATATGCCCATAGGACTTGTGGGAGTTCTTCGGCCCAGGCTCCCTTTGTATCCTGTAGCCTTTGTTTTAACCTTGCTAATATAACTTTGTTAGCAGCTTCAGCTTGTCCATTGGCTTGGGGGTGCTCAACAGAAGTGAATTGTTGTTTTATATTCAGGTCGGCCGCTAGTTTTCTAAAGCCTGCGACTGTGAACTGGGTACCATTGTCTGTAGTGATGGAGTGTGGAACTTCGAACCTTGTGATGATGTTTCTATATAGAAATTTCCGACTTCTTTGAGCTGTGGCGTTAGCTAGGGGCTTGATGAGCGGATAATTTATACGCTTTTTGGCATTGTTTTTAGTATATTTTTAGTATGTTTTAGTTAGTTTTTATTATATTTTTATTAGTTTTTAGTTAAAATTCACTTCTCTGGACTTTACTATGAGTTTGTGTGTTTTTCTGTGATTTTAGGTATTTTCTGGCTGAAATTGAGGGACCTGAGCAAAAATATGATTTAGAGGCTGAAAAGGACTGCAGATACTGTTGGATTCTGACCTCCCTGCACTCGAAGTGGATTTTCTGGAGCTACAGAAACCTAATTGGAGCGCTCTCAATTGCGTTGGAAAGTAGATATCCTGGGCTTTCCAGAAATGTATAATAGTCCATACTTTGCCTGAGATTTGATGGCCCAAACAGGCGTTCCAAGTCAGCTCAAGAATTCTGGCGTAAAACGCTAGAACTGGCACAAGAATTGGAGTTAAACGCCCAACTTGGCATAAAAGCTGGCATTTAACTCCAAGAAAAGTCTCTACACGAAAAAGCTTCAATGCTCAGCCCAAGCACACACCATGTGGGTCCGGAAGTGGATTTTTATGTCATTTACTCATCTTTGTAAACCCTAAGCTACTAGTTCTCTACAAATAGGACCTTTTGCTATTGTATTATACATCTTTTGATCACTTTTGATCTCTAGATCATCTTTGGATGTCTAGTTCTTAGATTATGGGGGCTGGCCTCTCGGCCATGCCTAGACCTTGTTCTTATGTATTTTCAACGGTGGAGTTTTTACACACCATAGATTAAGGTGTGGAGCTCTGCTGTACCTCGAGTATTAATGCAATTACTATTGTTCTTCTATTCAATTCAGCTTATTCTTGTTCTAAGATATTCATTCGCACCCAAGAACATGATGAATGTGATGATTATGTGACGCTCATCATCATTCTCGCTTATGAACGCGTGCCTAACAACCACTTCCGTTCTACAAGCAAACAAGGCTTGAATGTTTATCTCTTGGATTTCTTAATTGGAATCTTCGTGGTATAAGCTAGAATTGATGGCGGCATTCAAGAGAATCCGGAAGGTCTAAACCTTGTCTGTGGTATTCTGAGTAGAATTCAAGGATTGAATGACTGTGACGAGCTTCAAACTCGCGATTGTAGGGCGTTAGTGACAGACGCAAAAGAATCACTTGATTCTATTCTGACATGATCGAGAACCGACAGCTAAATAGCTGTGCTGTGACAGAGCGCGTTGAACATTTTCACTAAGAGGACGGGACTGTAGCCATTGACAACGGTGATGCCCAACATACAGCTTGCCATGGAAATGAGTAAGAAGGATTAGATGAAGACAGTAGGAAAGCAGAGAGACGGAAGGGACAAAGCATCTCCATACGCTTATCTGAAATTCTCACCAATAAATTACATAAGTATCTCTATCTTTATTTTATGTTTTATTTATCTTTTAATCATTAATCCTCCATAACCATTTGAATCCGCCCGACTGAGATTTACAAGATGACCATAGCTTGCTTCATACCAACAATCTCCATGGGATCGACCCTTACTCGCGTAAGGTTTATTACTTGGACGACCCAGTGCACTTGCTGGTTAGTTGTGCGAAGTTGTGATAAAGAGTTGAGATTGCAATTGTGCGTACCATGTTGATGGCACCATTGATGATCACAATTTCGTGCACCAAGTACTCACAAAGAAAAGATCCCTGAAGGAAGGACAGATTGTTGAGATGACAAAGGAATGTAGTGCTATCCTCCAAAGCGATGATTAGCCGTGCTGTGACAGAGCGCGTTGAACATTTTCACTGAGAGGATGGGAGGTAGCCATTGACAACGGTGAAACCCTACATACAGCTTGCCATGGAAGGAGCCTTGCGTGCATGAAGAAGAAGACAGTAGGAAAGCAGAGGTTCAGAAGATAGAGCATCTCCAAAACCTCAACCTGCTCTCTATTATTGCAAAACAAGTATCTATTTCATGTTCTTTTACTTTTCACAATTAAACCTGAGAATTATTGATATCCTGACTAAGAGTTACAAGATAACCATAGCTTGCTTCAAGCCGACAATCTCCGTGGGATAGACCCTTACTCACGTAAGGTATTACTTGGACGACCCAGTGCACTTGCTGGTTAGTTGTGCGGGATTGCAAAAGTGTGATTGCAATTTCGTGCACCAGTAAGCATGAAGAGCTTCTCCCAATACAGAGTCAAACAGAGCCCCCACATTCAAACTCTAAGTTTGGTGTTGGGAGGTGATAAACCACTATTCTATGGTTTATATTGTGTTTAATTGTGTGGTTTTATCATGATCCTTACCCACTTATTTATTAATTTAGCATGGATTTATATTTCCTTCCTGAAATTATTACATGATTGAAAACTGCTTCCTAGAGACTTTTAATTATGCATTTTAATTCTCTTTTATTCCATTCGATGCCGTAATATGTGTGTTAAGTGTTTCAGGCTTTATAGGGCATGAATGAGTTGGAGATTGGAAAGGAAGCTAGCAAAAATGGAAGGAACACAAGAAATTGAGGAGATAACCAGCAAGAAGTGACGCGACTGCATGGCTCACGCGTTCGCGCGAAAGAGGAGAAATCGCAGTGACGCGGCCACATGGCTCATGCGATCGCGCGGATTGGAAAAGCACAAGTGACGCGGAAGTGTGGATGACGCGACCGCGTGGCAGGGAAAAACGCAAATGACGCGTCCGCATGGATGACGCGATTGTGTGACGAGCGCGATCTGCATAATCTGCAGAATTCGCTGGGGGCCATTTTGGACCTTATTTTTACCCAGATTTTGGCCTAGAACAGCAGACTAGAGCCAGAGAACATGTAGAAACCAGAACAACAATTCATTCTACACAGTTTTTAGTTTTAGATCTAGTTTTTACTCCTCCTCTAGGTTTTCTCTCTAGACATTCATAGTTTTTAGGATTTTATTTTTCTACCACTTTTTGCGTTGGGAGACTGAGAAGAGTGATTACCTCATCAAGACTTCGTCATTCTTGTTCGTTTTCTTTACTTGGCTTTACTCTTCCATATCCCTTGCTTTGTTAATTTTACCATTGGAATATTTTTAGGATTATTTAATACAAAGATTACTTTTATTTTTAATTGATTATTTTGATCTTTATTTACAATGTCTTTCTTCAATTCCCTTTCATATGTTATGAATTTTACATTCATAATGAGTGAGTAGTTCCCTAACTTGATGGGGAGTTGATTGAAAGGAACCCTTGAGTTGGAAGGCTTGAAAGAAAGATTATAATTGGGTTATTGTTAGCTTGCCCTCTAGTCACTAACACCAATCCCTTTTAATTAAGTGGGTTGCAACTTGTGAACGGACATAGCATCCCAACTTGTTTGACTTTCCCTTACCTAGTAAGAGATAACTAAACAGGATAACCTTTAATTATCAATTAATCTAGAGAGTAATCCAACAACAGCGGGACTTCCAACTAATCAACTCCCAGTCAAGGCTTTTATTTACATTATTCAAATTCTCCAATTTTATTTCCTGTTTACTCAACTCAAACCTTTTTGAAAACATCTGATTAATAAAATAGCACACTTTTCTGCAACTCGTTGGGAGACGACCTGGGATTCATACTCCCAGTATTTTAATTTTAAATTCCTATGACACTTTTCTAAATTGATAAGTGGATTTCTGGTGAGTTAAGAACTATACTTGCAACGTATATATTTTAATAATTTTTAATTCACAAATTTCCACCACATCAGGAGGCCACAGCCAAACTCTGAGTTTGGTGTTGAGAGATCTCAACCACACTTTGATCAACTGTGAGGCTCCATGAGAGCTCACTGTCAAGCTATTGACATTAAAGAAGCGCTTAATGGGAGGCAACCCAATTTTATTTTAATTTTATCTATATTATTTTGTTTTCTTTTAGGTTGATGATCGTGTGAAGTCACAAAGACAATTACAAAAATAAAGAAAAAATCAAAAACAGCATTGAAAATAGCACACCTTGGAGGAAGGACTTACTGGCGTTTAAACTCCAGTAAGGGCAGCAAAATGGGCTTTTAAACGCCCAATCTGGCACCTTTTTGGGCATTTAAACGCCAGAATATGGCACCAGATTGGCATTTAAACCGCCAGAACAGGGCAACAAACTGGCGTTTAGACGCCAGAACATAAAGGAGAACTGGCGTTTAAACGCCAGAACAGGGCAGCAGACTGGCGTTTAAATGCCAGAATTGCACTCTAAGGTGTTGTGAACGCCCAATTGGAGCAGGGATGAAAAATTCCTTGACCCTTCAGGATCTGTGGATCCCACAGGATCCCCACCAACCTCAACTCACTCTCTCTCCTCTTCACACCTTTCTACAACATTCTTCCCCAAATACCCTTCACCAATCACCTCCATATCTCTTTCCCAAATACCCTTCTCCAATCACCTCCTTAACACTTCCCCAAAAACCCCACCCACCTTCAAAATTCAAAACCATTTCCCTCCCAAACCATTCGGCCACTCTCCCTATAAATACCCCCCTTCACCCCTTCATTTTCTCACATCACAAACAACTTCTTCCCATCTTGGCGGAACCCTATACACCCTCTATCTCCTCCATTTTCTTCTTCTTTTGCATCTTTCTTTCTTCTTTTGCTCGGGGACGAGCAAATATTTTAAGTTTGGTGTGGTAAAAGCATTGCTTTTTGTTTTTCCATAACTATTTATGGAATCTAAGGCCAGAGAAACCTCTAGAAAGAGGAAAGGGAAGCCAACTGCCTCCACCTCTGAGTCGTGGGAGATGGAGAGATTCATCTCAAGGGTCCATAGCTCAGTAGTAGAGCTTTTTACTGCACATCAAGAGAGCCCACTCATGGACCTCAACAAGAGCATGAGGAAGATCCTCATCAAGAAATCTCTGAGATGCCTCAAGGGACGCAATTTACTCCACACAATTATTGGGAGCAACTCAACACTTCTTTGGAAAGCTTGAGTTACAACATGGACTAATTAAGGGTGGAACACCAAGAGCACTCCATCATTCTCCACGAGATTAGAGAAGATCAAAGAGCTATGAGGGAGGAGCAACAAAGGCAAGGAAGAGACATAGAGGAGCTCAAGAGCACCATTGGTTCTTCAAGAGGAGGAAGACGCCACCCTCACTAAGGTGGACTCATTCCTTAATCTCCTTGTCTATTTATTTTCTGTTTTTCGCTTTATGTTGTATGTTCTATCTATGTTTGTGTCTTCACTACATGATCATTAGTGTCTAGTGTCTATATCTTAAAGCTATGAATAACTCCATGAATCCTTCACCTCTCTTACATGAAAAATGTGCTTAATTACAAAAGAACAAGAAGTACTTAGATTTCAAATTTTATCTTGAAACTAGTTTAATTATTTTGATGTGGTGGCAATACTTTTTTGTTTTCTGAATGAATGCTTGAACAGTGCATATTTTTTATCTTGTTATTTATGAATGTTAAAATTGTTGGCTCTTGAAAGAATGATGAACAAAGAGAAATGTTATTGATAATCTGAAAAATCATGAAATTGATTCTTGAAGCAACAAAAAGCAGTAAAAAAAAAAGAAAAAATGGCAAAAAAAGAGAAAAAGAAAAAAAGCAAGCAGAAAAAGCCAATAGTCCTTAAAACCAAAAGGTAAGGGTAAAAAAGGGATCCAAGGCTTTGAGCATTAATGGATAGGAGGGCCCAGAGAATACAATCCAGGCCTAAGCGGCTAAATCAAGTTGTCCCTAACCATGTGCTTGTGGCATGCAAGTCCAAGTGAAAAACTTGAGACTGAGTGGTTAAAGTCATGATCCAAAGCAAAAGAGTGTGCTTAAGAACTCTGGACACCTCTAACTGGGGACTTTAGCAAATCTGAGTCACAATCTGAAAAGGTTCACCCAGTTATGTGTTTGTGGCATTTATGTATCCGGTGGTAATACTGGAAAACAAAGTGCTTAGGGTCACGGCCAAAACTCATAAAGTAGCTGTGTTCAAGAATCAATGTACTGAACTAGGAGAATCAATAACACTATCTAAAATTCTAAGTTCCTATGGATGCCAATCATTCTGAATTTCAAAGGAAAAAGTGAGATGCCCAAACTGTTCAGAAGCAAAAAGCTACAAGCCCCGCTCATCTAATTAGGACTAAATTTCATTGATACTATGGGATTCATTGTATATTCTCTTCTTTTTATCCTATTTTGTTTTCAGTTGCTTGGGGACAAGCAACAATTTAAGTTTGGTGTTGTGATGAGCGGATAATTAATATGCTTTTTGGCATTGTTTTTAGGTAGTTTTTAGTAGGATCTAGCTACTTTTTGGGATGTTTTTAATAGTTTTTATGCAAAATTCATATTTCTGGACTATACTATGAGTTTTTGTGTTTTTCTATGATTTCAGGCATTTTCTGGCTGAAATTGAGGGACCTGAGCAAAAATCTGATTCAGAGGCTGACAAAGGACTGTAGATGCTGTTGGATTTGATTCTGACCTCCCTGCACTCGAAGTGGATTTTTTGGAGCTACGGAATTCCAAATGGCACGCTCTTAATTGCGTTGGAAAGTAGACATCCATGGCTTTTAAGAAATATATAATAGTCCATACTTTGCATGAGTTTTGACGACATAAAATGGCGTCAAAACGCTAGCTCTCTACCATTTTCTGGCGTCAAAATGCCAGAACTCGCATAAAAGTTGGAGTTAAATGCCCAAACTGGCACCAAATCTGGTGTTTAACTCCAAGGAAGACCTCTACATGTGTAAAGCTCAATGCTCAGCCCAAGCACACACCAAGTGGGCCCGGAAGTGGATTTCTGCATCATTTACCTATTTCTGTAAACCTTAGTAGCTAGTTTCATTATAAATAGGACCTTTTACTATTGTATTTTCATCTTCGGATCATAGAGACATTCTGGATGTTATATTTTCATATTTGGGGAGGTTGGCCATTCGGCCATGCCTGGACCTCCAGACTACTTATGTACTTTCAACGGTGGAGTTTCTACACACCATAGATTAAGGTGTGGAGCTCTGCTGTACCTCAAGTTTTAATGCAAGTAATGCTATTTTCTATTCAATTCAAGCTTATTCTTGTTCTAAGATATTCACTTGCACTTCAACCTGATGAATGTGATGATCCGTGACACTCATCATCATTCTCACCTATGAACACGTGCCTGACAACCACTTCCGTTCTACTTAAGATTGAGTGTGTATCTTTTGGATTCTTGGCTCCTGCGTGTTGATTGCCTCTCCTGACAAAAGAGCCTTCAACTCCTTGAGATCAGAGTCTTCGTGGTATAAGCTAGAATCCATTGGCGGCCATTCCTGAGATCTGGAATGTCTAAACCTTGTCTGTGGTATTCCGAGTAGGATCTGGGATGGGATAACTGTGACGAGCTTCAAACTCGCGATTGTAAGGCATAGTGACAGATGTAAAAGGATAGTAAATCCTATTCCTACATGATCGAGAACCAACAGCTGATTAGCCATGCGGGAAACCGTAGAGGACCTTTTTCACTGAGAGGACGGGAGGTAGCCATTGACGCCGGTGAAACCCAACATACAGCTTGCCATGGAAAGGAGTATGAAGGATTGGATGAAGGCAGTAGGAAAGCAGAGATTCGAAAGGGATGTAGCATCTCCATACACTTATCTGAAATTCCCACCAATGATTTACATAAGTATCTCTATCTTTATTTTATGTTTTATTTATCCTTTAATTAATAAAACTCTATCACTGGTGCACGAATTTGTGATTCGCACAACTAACCAGCAAGTGCACTGGGTCGTCCAAGTAATACCTTACGTGAGTAAGGGTCGATCCCACGGAGATTATTGGTTTGAAGCAATCAATGTTTATTTTATTAATCTTAGTCAGGAGGTCAATAAGGTTATTTGGATTTAATTGTAAGAAGTCAAAGTATTTAAAATTATTAGAAAAATAATAGAGAATAATAGCGTTACTTGTTGTGCAGTAATGAGAAATATGTTGGAGTTTTGGAGATGCTTTGTCCTCTGAATTTCTGCAATGTAATATTTCACTCAATTGTTTGTAAAGCACGTCTACGGTAAGCTGTATATAGGGTGTCACCATTGTCAGTGGCTACTTCCCATCCTCTCAGTGAAAACATTCCTATGCTCTGTCACAGCACGGCTAATCATCTGTCGGTTCTCAATCAGGTTGGAATAGAATCCATTGATTCTTTTGTGTCTGTCACTAACGCCCAGCCCTCAGGAGTTTGAAGCACGTCACAGTCATTCAATCCCGGAATCCTACTCGGAATACCACAGACAAGGTTTAGACTTTCCGGATTCTCATGAATGCCGCCATCAATCCGGCTTATACCACGAAGATTCTGATTAAGGAATCTAAGAGAAGTTCATTCAGTCTGATGTAGAACGGAGGTGTTTGTCAGACACACGTTCATAGATTGAGGGAGGTGATGAGTGTCACGGATCATCACCTCTATCACAATTAAGCGCGAATAAACATCTTAGAT
>NC_029774.3:85920708-85963196 GCF_000817695.3 Arachis duranensis | reverse complement strand
CTTCTTGGAGTTGAACTCCAAGTTATAACGTGTTTTGGGCGTTCAACTCCGGATTATGACGTTTTTCTGGCGTTTAACTCCAGACAGCAGCATGTACTTGGCGTTCAACGCCAAGTTACATCGTCTATCTTCGCGCAAAGTATGGACTATTATATATTGCTGGAAAGCCCTGGATGTCTACTTTCCAACGCCGTTAAGAGAGCGCCAATTGGACTCTTGTAGCTCCAGAAAATCCATTTCGAGTGCAGGGAGGTCAGGATCCAACAACATCAGCAGTCCTTTTTCAGCCTAACTCAGATTTTTGCTCAGCTCCCTCAATTTCAGCCAGAAAATACCTGAAATCACAGAAAAACACACAAACTCATAGTAATGTCCAGAAATATGATTTTTGTCTAAAAACTAATAATATTCTACTAAAAATTAATTAAAACATACTAAAATCTACATGAAATTACCCCCAAAAAGCGTATAAAATATCCGCTCATCAATCACCCATTTGAATTCGCCTGACTGAGATTTACAAGGTGACCATAGCTTGCTTCAAGCCGACAATCTCCGTGGGATCGACCCTTACTCACGTAAGGTTTATTTGTGCCCTTGCTGGTTAGTTGTGCGGAGTTGTGAAGAAAGTGCTGAGATTATGAACGCGCATACCAAGTTGAGCACCATTGTTAGAGATCACAATTTCGTGCACCAGAGAGTTATTTGTTGGTTTGGAGCTATACTTATAATGAAGTAGTTCTTTCCTATAAGAGAAATTCTAGGCCGACGATAATTTTCGCTCATCAACTTATTCAAGGATTCTTTCCTTGGTTTTAAGGTAGAGAGTATTTCAAGGTTCTCCTCGCCCGAGGTCATTACCCGTTTTGGTTGACTTAGGAGGGCGAGCGCAGAATTGGCACTTATTGGAATTTTGGGGCGTGGCTTCCTATCTGACTACAGTGAGTTACGAAGGTTTGTCTCCCAAGAATAAAGATATTGTCGATGTTTTGTTGGAAAATTTTTTGGGATGAGCCACTGAATCCTCGCAATGTTTTGGGGGATCTCGAGGCGAGTAGATCTTACATGGGTAGGTCTCCCTCCTTTCTAAGTTTATGAGTTTGTGGTTTGTTGCTTGTATTTTCGGGTTTATAACTTGTGATTTTTGCTTTGTTTCGTAGCTGAGATGGCTGGCGGGAAGACATCCTTGCCGAGGTTGAAAGCCACTATTCTTTGTGATTCGGAAGGTAGGGGAGATGGGGCCTCGCCATCGACTCCTCCGATTGTTTCACAGTTGGGCTCACAGATAGTGTCTTAGGACGTGGTTACTACCAGGGCCACTAGTGCCAATGCCGTAATTGTGGAGATCCCTGTTCCCCAGTCTGGTAAGAAGCGGAAGAGGCTAGTCGATGGGAGTAGCGGGGAAAATTTTGAGGAAGAGGTGGGTGTTACCTCCATGATGGATAAGGGTTTTCATGCTCCAACCTTTATTGATCAACATCTCCTGCTAGGTAATGAAAAGTTTGTCCGTGATTGCGACCTCGCGGGCCAGGCCAACTCTGTGTATCGGGCCCTTCTCTGCTTTGCTACAATTGTGCGAAATTCGAAGCTGATGCTATCTCAAGTGCCCCTTCTAATGTCAAGTTTTGCCATTCCCAGGCAGAGATTGGGAAACTGAAGAAACAGTTGGAAGAAGCTGAGACTACCCGGAAGAAGGCTGTGAAGGATGCGAAGAAGTATGACTTGGTGATTCTGCGTCTTTCTAAATGGGAGACCGAGCTTGTTTCCCAGCTGGCTCGAGCTCGAAAGCAGACCATTGATACTGAGTTGATGGCGTCTTCTGCCTGTTCTGCGGTAGTGTCTCTGAAGACCGAGATCGTCCAACTGAAGAAGGATAAAGAAGGCCTACTAACTGATGCCAAGGAGATTACATCAGCGATCGAGGAGGCTTTGAAGGCTCAAGTCCAGGTGCTGGCTCTTGACATAGACGGGTCGGTGATGGAGGCCTTCCAGACCATGAAGGATGGTCAGTTTGTGGGTCTTGAATGATTTGTTAGTGCTTTGTGGAAAATGGAAGTATTTTGCTAAGTTTGTAAGCCTTGTGTTTGAAGCATATACTTTAATTTTATGGCCTTTTAGTGCCGTTGTGAAAATTTTGGGCCTCATGGTGACCCTTTTTTTATTAATTTATTTTGTTATTTTGGATATTCATTTTTTGTTGGCTTCGAGGATAATCGGTCCCCGATTTTGTTTTTTCCAAGTTTCCATCTTATGATTTTTGGGATTTCACTCGTTGGAAGTAATACGAATAAATATGTAAAGAAAAGGAAAATTTTATTAAAGGGTTTAAAAGAATATGGGCCTCGTTAAAACCTCCACGCAACTTGGATAGGAAAAAGTGCACGAATTTAAAACAAAATAAAACAAGAAGAAAAAAGGAGAAATAACTTTCCTAAGTAACCCACTCGGGAGCTCAATTTTTATGAATAATAGAATCGTAAATTGGCCGCGTTTCATGACCTCGGTAGTTCGATATCGTAGAGCCATTCCAACTTAGAAGCCCTTTTTTTGGATCATAGCCTTGACTCGGTAGGGTCCTTCCCAATTTGGAGTTAGCTTTCCTTTTTCATGGAGTTGGGAGACCGACGTTGTTACGTCGTAGGACCAGGACTCCTTGTTTGAATTCTCATTTCACGACATCTTAGTTGTATCTCAAGCTCACCCTTTATTTCAAGGTGAGTTCTCATACATGGGCTATGTTTCTTACCTTATCTACGAGGTCTCATTTTGTGGCTTCGTTGTGTCCTTCGATGATTCTTCGAGGGATTGGTTCTTCAACTTCCACCGGGATGATGGCTTCCATACCATATGTCAACCTAAAGGGTATTTCTCCGGTTGAGCTCTGGGGTGAAGTTTGGTACGACTAGAGGACGAATCCTAGCTCGTCAACCCATAATCCCTTGGATTCATCTAGCCTCTTCTTATGTCCTTTTAGGATTATTTCTTTGGCCACTTCAACCTGGCCATTGGTCTGTGGGTGCTCTACCGAACTGAATTTTTTGTTGATTTTGAGTCCTTCCAAAAATTCTCTGAATTACTTATCTGTGAACTGGATTCCATTATCTGAGATTACGATTTCAGGGATATCAAAACGGGTGATGACTTGCCTCCAGAAGAACTTTCGACATTGGCCAACATGACGAAAGGGTCCTCTTCCTCAGCCATGCCATTCTGACAGTCATCGGATGAGAACGTTATGGTTGGTGTGGTAGAGTGGCCTTTGTTTTTCTTTGATGGCAAATACTCTAAGGTCTTTTTTCAATGTGGACTTGGATTTCTCGGGAGGAATCTTTCTCGGCAGACCATTTTTACACCCCCTTGGGTTTTACCTTTCGTGTTCGGGGAGTTTTTCTCCTTCCATCCTTTGGGGCTCTCGAATGACTTTCTATCCTCCAGAATTTTTCTCTTTTCGTCCTTAGCGATAATCACAGTGCATGATTTTATTGCCACATGTGCATTCTTTTAGTTGTCTAGCTTTCAGGAGCACGCCCCTTTCTACTATCTGGTGGTAAATTTTGGTGATTGCGGCCGATAAGGCTGTAATTGGTGAATTTTTTCACCCTTGGTGTTCAATTGTGGACGGAAAGTCTCGGCTAATTGATAAATCCACATTTCACTGTATTTATTTGCTCTAATTAGGTGGATTTTATCAACTTTCCCATACTTATTCAATGAAATAACAGAGTTTCATGATTTCTTCCTAAATTGTGCTTGAAAGTGAAAACATGTTTTTTAAGCCTTTTAATTGCTAAATTTTATTCACTTTAATCCCATTTAGTGCCTTGATGTATTTGTTAAGTGATTTCAGGTTTCCTGACAAGTATGGGATGAAGAAGTGAGGAAAAGAGCATGCAAAAGGGAAGAAACCATGAAGAAATGGAGCTTGGACATTCCAGCATCTGTGCGTACGCACAAGTATGTGTGCATACACACAAGGGAGATTTGCGAGTGACGTGTATGCGTGACCCACGCGTACGCGTGGATGGATTTTTGCCGGGCGACGCGTACACGTGACCCAAATCATGTGAGCTCATTAATGCAAATTACTAGTGGTGAATTCTGGGCCTCCAAAACCCAGTCCAACTCATTTCTGAAGCTATTTTAACCCCAATTCAATTGGAAACAAGGGGGCAATTAGGTTTAGCTTTTACATGTTTTTCTCTTAGTTTCTAGAGGGAGAAGATCCCCCCTCTCTCTAGAAGTAGGGTTTCTTAGTTTAATTTCTTGCAATTTCTACTTTTAATTGTTGTTTTTATTTGCTTTTTCTTGTCATTTATTGTTATCGCATCTTTGTTCTTTCCCTCTATTTTGTTTTTTCATTTCTTTTGTTTCCTTTATGTTTATGACACTCTTGTTAGTTTAATTTACATTTAATGCAATTTATGTTTTCATGTCATTTATTGCTTTCTTTAGTTGTTATTATGATTTTCTTGCTTTTGGTAGTTAGCTTTTATTTTTAATGCAAGTTAATTTTTTTTGTTTTCATGCACACTAAGTGTTTGATAAAATGCTTGGCTTAGTTTTTACTTAGTTTTTTCTCACTCTTGGCTTGGAATTGATGACTTTGGTGATCCTTGAGTCATTGATGTCCATTCTAGTTTGATACATTAGAGTAGTTAGTTGATGTGGTTTCTATTGACTCTATGTGACCCTTAGTGTTGACATAGGACTTATGGATTGGAATCAACTACGCCTATTTGACTTATCTTCGATGTAAGGTTGACTAAGTAGGATTAACTTTTCATAATCATCATGTGTTTGTGGTCAATGGCTAGGATAGGTAACCTTAGCTCTCAATTACAAGCCAAGAGGTTTCTTGCATTTTAATTTTCCTTGCTTTGACTTTTATTGCTTTGACCTTTATTTCTTGCATGTTTAGTTTTCACACTCTTGGTTGAGAGATTGGTTTTTGGGGTGGAATTGAGTTGTGGATGTCCATTCCGCATTGTGTGAGGATTGTTAATTGGTTTGCTTTCCCTTGACTCTAGGTGACCCATTAGTGTTGACTTGGGACTTAGGGATTGGAATCAATTATGCCCTTTTGACTAATTCTCAAGTAGGATTGACTAATTGGGATTAATTCCACGCAATTGCCATGTTTGTGGTCCATAACTAGGATAGGAATCCCAAATTATCCGCTTCTTGCCAGGAGTTGCCATTTACATTCCTTGCATGTTTATTTACTTCATTGCTACTTACATTTCTTGCTCTCTTGCTTTCCCCATTCCCCATGCTCTCTCATAGCCAATGATAAACACTTAATTGCAACTCCTAGGGAAGACGACCCGGGACTTAAAACTCCCAATTATTTTTGTATTGATTGTGACATTTTTAGATTAAAATTTAATATTGGTCAATTGTTGGGTTTGGAACTATACTTGCAACAAAAATCTAATTTTGAGATAAATTCTGAACCTGCTTTAGGCTTATTATCAAATTTTGGCGCCGTTTTTGGGGAGTTGCAATGGTGTATGTTTTTGGCTATTGTGCATATGTAGATATTGTGAATAGCTTATTTTTTATTGATTGTACATATGTTGCTTGCATGTTTTTAGTTATTATGAATATGTTAACATGTGAATATCTTGCATTTTGTTTTCCATTGTGAATATGTTTTTCTTGGGTGCTTTTTGTTTTTTTGGGAACTTATAGCTTGTTGGAAACTCAATCAAAACTTGGTGCAAGCAATGGAGAAATTGAAGACCCAAGCGTTGTTAGAGCTTCTAGATAAAGTCCAACTTAAGGACTCTAAATAGAAGTGCTAGGTGGGAGACACCCCACCATGGTAACACCTTTCTATCCCTCTCTTTGTACATAGTTTTTATTCATCGCATTTTGTCTCTTGTAAATAGCTTAGGTATAGTTTAAATTCAAGCTTAATTTGCTTATATTTTAGTTTAGATTATGTGTTTTCGATGAGTAATACGTTTTGGGGTTGAAAAGCTATTTTGGATATCAAGTTTGGTGCCTTAGAGCACTAAAAATTATTGAGAAAAACAGAGCATGTGCATGCGCACACACCTGTGCGTACGCACACAACCCCAATTTTTACGTTTTGTGCGCGCGCACATGCACCTTCTGCTGAGAGCTTTAGCACACCTTGTGTGTCCGCATCTCTCTCTTTTTGCGTTGTGTGCGCACGCACGGACCTGTGTGCGTACACACACATGGCGACATAGCTGACATTTTTGACGTTTTTTCTTTAAAAAAATCGCCTTTCTATCCATGGGCACAGCCCTGTGCATGGGCACAGCTCAAAACAAGGCCTCTGTTCGTGGCGTTTGCACGCATAGTGCGAACGCACAACCCTTTTAATTTTCCCCAACAATGCGTACGCGTCACCCCTCGTGTACGCGTCGCCCTGCATTTTTGCCATCCCATGCGCATGCGTCCTTGACGTGTACGTGTGACACCTTGTGCGCGCGCACACCCCTTTGTGCATACGCACGCCCCTGTTTCCTCACCACTACACTTCTCCTCTTCTCTTCTCTCTAATTCTTCCCTTGTTTTCTCTTCTCCCCTCTTCTTTCCCTCCTCCAACCACCATTCACCGCTGTACTTCACCACCGATGACACTCACCTTTAGCTAGTTAGTTAGTTAGTTAGTTATTGCATTAGTTAATTTATTTTCTATTTTTGGTGTTAAGTGTTGGATAATTGAGTTGATTTATTGTTTGTGTTGAGATATTGCTACTTAATTATTGATATTTTTATTGTTGTTTATTGTTGGATATTTTTATTGAGGTTATAAATAGTTGCTTGGTATCAAGTTCTTTATGTTTAATTTTGTGCATACCAAGTACTCATAAGATTGCCTTTGAGAATGCTTTTGGATTTTGTAAATTGCATGTTTGATCACCATGTAATTTGAGTTCATTATCTATAGTTAGCAATTTGTTCTTAGTGATGCATTTTTTTGTTAGGTGATGTTTGTTATGATTGATTTTTTTATGTAAGTCACCTATGTGATGCATTCACATTGAGAGTTGTGAAATTGGATCATGAGCTTACCTAATGACACTTTTTGAGCTTTCTAAACTTTGTGGATTATGCTTTCCATGTTTTCCACTTTATGTCAATTAGGTGTTGCTTTATTATCCAATTCACAATTCCTTAATTCTTGCTTGAATGCTTTTATGCTTCTTTATTGCTTGTTTGCTTATCTTGGCATACAAGTTTCTTTTTAAGTATCTCAAGCACACTAGAATGAGTGAAGTGCATGCTTATTTTGTCTAATTTGCGACATAGCTTTCCATGCTAGTGTGTGTGTTCTAAACCGCACAACTTAGAATACACACTTGTTCCCTTCATGTCACAAACTTATTCACTCACCTCATTCTAGTGCATATCACCTCATTCCAACAATCCTTGCTTCCTTGTTTTTACATTCATTGATCTTACTATTCTATCTTCTATCTTTCATGAGTGATTTACCATAGCAACTGATGAGCGGATAATTTATATACTTTTTGGCATTGTTTTTAGATAGTTTTTAGTAGGATCTAGCTACTTTTAGGAATGTTTTTATTAGTTTTTATGCAAAATTCACATTTATGGACTTTACTATGAGTTTGTGTGTTTTTCTGTGATTTCAGGTATTTTCTGGCCAAAATTGAGGGACCTGAGCAAAAATCTGATAGGAGGCTGACAAAGGACTGCTGATGCTGTTGGATTTTGACCTCCCTGCACTCGAAATGGATTTTCTGGAGCTACAGAGATCCAAATGGCACGCTCTTAATTGCGTTGGAAGGTAGACATTCAGGGATTTCGAGCAATATATAATAGTCCATACTTTATTTGAGTTTAGATGATGCAAACTGGCGTTCAACGCCAGTTCCATGCTGTATTCTAGAGTAAAACGCCAGAAACACGTCACAAACCAGAGTTAAACGCCAAAACAGGTTACAACTTGGCGTTTAACTCCAAGAGAAGCCTCTGCACGTGTAAAGCTCAAGCTCAGCCCAAGCACACACCAAAGTGGGCCCCGGAAGTAGCTAGTAGATAGTCTAGTATAAATAGGACTTTTTACTATTGTATTAATCATCTTTTGGATTATCTTTTGATCCTTTGATCACATTTTGGGGGGCTGGCCTCACGGCCATGCCTGAACCATTATCACTTATGTATTTTTAACGGTGGAGTTTCTACACACCATAGATTAAAGTGTGGAGCTCTGCTGTTCCTCGAGTATTAATGCAAAGTACTATTGTTCTTCTATTCAATCCATGCTTATTCTTATTCTAAGATATTTGCTGCACTTCAACATGATGAATGTGATGATCCGTGACACTCATCATCATTCTCACCTATGAACGCGTGCCTGACAACCACTTCCGTTCTACCTTAGATTGAGCGCGTATCTCTTAGCCTCCATTCCAAAAGATCGGAGTCTTCATGGTATAAGCTAGAATTATTGGCAGCCATTCCTAAGATCCAGAAAGTCTAAACCTTGTCTGTGGTATTCCGAGTAGGATCTGAGATGGGATGATTGTGACGAGCTTCAAACTCGCGAGTGTTGGGCGTAGTGACAGACGCAAAAGAATCACTGGATTCTATTTCAACATGATCGAGAACCGACAGATGATTAGCCGTGCGATGACAGCGCATTTGGACCATTTTCACTTAGAGGACGGGAGGTAGCCATTGACAACGGTGAAACCCAACATACAGCTTGCTTTGGAAAGGAGTAAGAATGATTGGATGAAAGCAGTAGGGAAGCAGAGATTCAGAAGGAATACAGTATCTTCATGCACTTATCTGAAATTCCCACCAATGAATTACATAAGTATCTCTATCTTTATTTTATGTGTTATTTATCTTTATATTCGAAAACCATTATAACCATTAGAATCCGCCTGACTGAGATTTACAAGATGACCATAGCTTGCTTCATACCGACAATCTCCGTGGGATCAACCCTCACTCAAGTAAGGTTTATTACTTGGACGACCCAGTGCACTTGCTGGTTATTTGTGCGAAGTTGTGAAAAAGAGTGATATTACAATTGTGCGTACCAAGTTGTTGGCGCCATTGAGATCACAATTTCGTGCACCAGCAACAAAGGAAGCGGGAGGAAGAGCACGCAACAGCCGATTGATCCACCAGCTAAAGGTGGCAATCCGAAGTCACCATACCCCCTTGCTCACCTTTGAGTGCACAGAGGACCGTGCAAACCCTTAAGTGTGGGGAGGTCGTCTCCGATCGGCAACCTTGGGTGACAAACTCTAATCCTAACACTTGCACATTCTTTTTGAATTCTTGGTTGCATCTTTCTTAGTTTGTATATATTTTAGAGCTTTAATTACATATTTCTTAGTTTATTGCATTCCCTTGCACACATATAATAAGCTTAGTTAATTTAATGAAATTTTCCAAGAAAAATATTCTCAATAGGGTATTGACATCCTAATTGATTTGAGTTGATACTTGTTTGATTGAAACTTACTTGAAATATATTGTGGAACATGTTTTTTAGTTAAAGAACATACAACTTGTGAGTTTTTGAGCCTTATTGTGTGGTTACACTATATAACCACTATTTTCATTATTGTGTGTGTTATTCTCTTTTTATAATTGCAATCTTCGATTTGTTTGATTCTTTATGTCCATTGTTTGATGTATATATGCATTTATATGATTGAGGCCATCTTTTCATTAAGCTCACTTGTCCCAAATAGCCTACCCTTTTATCTTCCTTTGTTAACCAACTTTGAGCCTATTTCAATTCCCTTTTGTTCTTAAAGTTAGCACATTACTAGCCTTAAAGCGAAAAACAATAAATTTCCCTTGTTTGGATCTTTGATTAGCTTAGGTTAGTGAGAGTGTGTATCATCTAAGTGTGGGAAAGTTTGGGAACTTTGGTTGAGGTAAAAGTGGATTTTTATACTTTTGTTGAAAATCTTGGTAATTTGGTACATACTATGCATCAAATGTTTAAACCATATGCATTGTCACTTTTGTATATATATTTTTTTCTAAAATAAATAATAATAATAATAATAATAATATATATATATACCCTTACCCTTACCCTAGCCCCATTACAACCCATGGAAAAGCCCTCATGATATTTGTATGCATACATTGAATAAGTGTTGATTGTTAGATGAAAAACAAATCTTAGAAAGCATGATTAGAAGAGAAATGAGTGAATTGACCCTATACACTTGAGTGATTAGAGCGGATACACATCCGGTGAGGGTTCAATTGCTCAATCACATGTTTCCACCATTGATTATCTCCTTCTTGCAAGCACTTAAATGCTTTTCAATAACTCTAATCAATTATGGATTTGGTTTGATTTAGATTGCTTTAGCCCTTATGTTCATATATGTATTTTTGAAAATTGATTTATTTTGACTAAGTAGTTGCATCCATTTAGATAGGTTGCATGTAGGTAGTTCACGTGCTTTGAATAAATGTAATACCCCTTGTTTCTTTCTTGAGTTTAGCATGAGGACATGCTATCGTTTAAGTGTGGGGATGTGATAAATTCACATTTCATGGTATTTATTTGCTCTAATTAGGTGGATTTTATCAACTTTTCCTACACTTATTCAATGAAATAGCATAGTTTCATGATTTCTTCCTAAATTATGCTTAAAGTGAAAACATACTTTTTAGGCCTTTTAATTGCTAAATTTTATTCAATTTAATCACATTTGGAGCCTTGATGTATTTCTTAAGTTATTTCAGGTTTCCAAAGAAAGTTTGGGTTGAAGAAGTGAGGAAAAGAGCATGCAAAAGGGAAGAAACCATGAAGAAATGGAGCTTGGACATTCCAGCATCCGTGTGTACGCACAAGTATGTGTGCGTACGCATAAGAGAGATTTGCAAGCGATGCGTACGCATGACCCACGCGTACGCATGGATAGATTTTTGCCGGGCGACGCGTATGCGTGACTCGAATCACGTGAGCTCATTATTGCAAATTGCTGGAGGTGAATTCTGGGCCTCCAAAACCCAGTCCAACTCATTTCTGAAGTGCTATTTCAACCCCAATTCAAGTGGAAACAAGGGGGGCAATTAGGTTTAGCTTTTACATGTTTTTCTCTTAGTTTCTAGAGAGACAAGCTCCCCCCTCTCTCTAGAAGTAGGGTTTCTTAGTTTAATTTCTTGCAATTTCTACTTTTAATTCTTGTTTTCATTTGCTTTTCCTTGTCATTTATTGTTATTGAATCTTTGTTCTTTCCCTCTATTTTGTTATTTCATTTCTTTTGTTCCTTTATGTTTATGACACTCTTGTTACTTTAATTTACATTTAATACAATTTATGTTTTCATGTCATTTATTGCTTTCTTTAGTTGTTATTATGATTTTCTTGCTTTTGGTAGTTAGCTTTTATTTTTAATGTAATTTAATATTGTTTTGTTTTCATGCACACCAAGTGTTTGATAAAATGCTTGGCTTAGTTTTTACTTAGTTTTTCCTCACTCTTGGCTTGGAATTGATGACTTTGGTGATCCTTGAGTCATTGATGTCCATTCTTGTTTGATACATTAGAGTAGTTAGTTGATTTGGTTTCCATTGACTCTATGTGACCCTTAGTGTTGACATAGGACTTGTGAATTGGAATCAACTTTGCCTATTTGACTTATCTTCGATGTAAGGTTGACTAAGTGTAACGACCCAATTTTCAGTACACCTAGGACATACCGGAAACTGAGTGCTACCAATTTGTCATCCTAATTATTATCTATCATTTATTATATGAGCCTGTTTTGTTGGTAAAAGCGTAGTTAGTTTGCGAGGTACTTTTTTTTGAAAATATTTGGATTAATAAATAGAATCATTTATAATCAGTTCACAAATAATAACAAATAAAACAGTTATAAATAACCACACATACATACATCACAAGTTGTTGACAACATTCGGTGATTCAGCCTTTATTAGAGTATAGACTTTTGGTTAGAACACCCCTAGTTATAGCTAGATAATAACCATATACATATATATACATAGAACATCCCAGGCCCTGACCTGTTCAAGAAGTCCCTAAGCTGGCGCCCAGGCTAGCCTAGACTATATACTCACCTAGTCCCTCTAAACTACTAAAGCGAGGGAGAGTACGTTCTAAGTCTTCAAAACTCAAGTCAGGTGGAACATCATCAAAAGGTAGAACATCATTTATTACTCCTATGCACGATCAGACATTGCCATATGACGTATCTCCGGTACCTCATCAAGTAGCCATACAACAAGAGTTTCGTAAACAGGATTTAGGTTAAATTTCACGTACAAATGGGGTGCAGACATTGGCTGGTCTCACAGTATATACATATAAACAGAGAACAATATTTACCCTAGACTCAGAAGACTTTTTAGCAGAATCCTTTTTGTTAACGGTCATTAGCAAACTACGGAAGGGTACTCATGCTTCCATCTAAAGGGGGAAGGGAGAGAGAAGGGGTAAGAACTGGGGAGTTCTTAGTAGGGCCGGGGTTATTAGTTAAGTTCATTAATCTATGTTGTTTAATAGATAAATAGCAGAATACCGAGAAGCAGTAAACAGAAAAAAACAGATAAATAGAGAAAATAGGGAAAACAAAAAGCAAAACACAACAAAAGAATACAAGAAAACAAAACCCAGACATAGTGAATAGAATACAAACAAAAAAGCATACGTTCAAACAACAATGATAACAGAGGAAATGCACAACCAAGTATAATGCATGTCTGTCCTATGCAGGCCATGAGCTCACGTGTCGATTTACACCCTGCAGCCTGACATTACCTAGGAACAAGTCCCAGATATGGTTTCCCTTTGTGTCCTTAGTGCATATGTGTCAGTGGTAAGAATACCACTCCTTCGTGACTACCGACAGTTGGCGCAAAACTCGACCCCATAATATACGCACAAGGGGAAACAATGATCCTCAATTCGTGGGTGTCCCTGAGATCAATTCACAAAAAAAAACAATGATCCTCAGTTCGTGGGTTTTCCCGACATCAACATACAACAACAAACATGATCCTCATTTTGTGGGCTATACCCGAGATCAATACTCAACAATACAATAATCTTCAGTTCGTGGGTTATACCCGAGATCAATACACAATAAACATGATCCTCAGTTCGTGGGTTTTTCCCGCACACGAAATAGTTAACAGTTCGTAGGTTTCCCCGAGACCAATGATTATTCAGTTCATGGGTACTTCCTATATTTAACATTATCAGTTCGTGTGTTTTACTGCTCTTCTCTCTTTGTCTCTTTACTCTGCTATGATTACTCTTTTCTCTTGATCCCTTTATTCTGCTTTGGTTACACTTTTCTCTATATCTCTTTACTTTTCTCTGATTACTCTTTCTTCTGTATCTATATTACTCTTTTTCTCTTTATCTCTTTACTTTACTCTGGTTGCTCTGATCCTCTGTGTTTCTCTACTCTGTTCTGACTTCTCTTCTTGACGTATGTATTTAAAGCTTATGTAAATTTTGGTATGAATAATTAGCATGTCCCAAGTATAGGTTCATTAAGTCTATACTGAAATAGTTTAATTTTTCATATTATACCTAACCCTAGTCGCAACTCAATAACTAACTATGTTGCCCTAGTTCGTTCACTAATCTCTGTCTGTTTTTTTATCATTAAAACTTTACAAACTTTTTTCTTCGATTTTCATTTCTTCATTAACTTTCTATATTTCCTTTATCTTTGCCTCACTAATATGTTATTACCACTCCCTATGTGTTTTATGAAGGTAATTATGAGATTCTACGCTTAAAGTTGTCTTTCTAAAGCTTTTACAGAAAACTGCATTTTTCGCATTATTTTATTATTTTTATTAAAATATTATTTTTAATTAAATATTATTATTTAATATTTTATTATTATTTATTATTTTATTACTAAATTTTTGAAAATTATCCCACTTTAACCTTTAACCTTTAAAAATTCACTTTTTACTACCCGTAACTTTTGATATTTCTACTTTAACCACCCGAACTTTTAGAAATTACCAAATAACCCCCCAAACACCAAAAATTTTACTTCCTTACCCTTTTTAAGATCTAAGGCTGTTCTTCCATGTTCTTCATCACACTCAAAGTGTTCTTCGTGTTCTTCATAAATTCTTCGGATTCTTTCTCTGTTTTTACCCGTTTTTCAGTCTTTTCAGCAACCGATATTTACCATAATTCAAAATAAATTAGCAGCCACTAAAACCCCATCTTTTCTACATGAATTTAACACAAATTGAACCCCAATTTAGGGCCCAGGGTTTTGTTTTCCAGCAACTTCAAGAACATGAACTCAAAGCTTGAATTTCATCAAATTTCATCAAAATTTCACCAAATTTTTACCAAGAATCAATCATATATGCAACCAATTTTTAGCACAGCCAAATCATACAAAATTCACACAACTCAAACACATATAATCAAGATTAATTTCGTCACACCCTACCTGGTTTAGCTGCTCCTAATTCGGTTATGTCCTTAGGTGGTCCTTTAGCACTTTTTCCTCCTAAATCACATCAAGAACAACTTTAAATCCACAAACCCTCAACTGACAAATCTCTCTCAGCACGTTAGAAAGGGATATCTCACCTTAGACTTGCTGGAAATTAACGTTTCTTGGACCTCAAGTCAAGTTAAGCATGATTCCTAAGGAAGAACATCAAGAAAACACATGTTTAAGCATGTTTCCTTGAAAACCGAATTGAAAGGGGAAAGGAACAGCCATATCACCTTATTTCCATCCTTGATAAGTTACATGGTTATGTAGAGGAAGAAGAGAGGATCATTTTTGTGAAACCGGAGTTTTGATTTGAGTTTTAGTTCAGAAGAAATCTAGCTTTGAAGATTTAAGAACTTTCTCTCCTTTTTCTCTTGATGATTTTCGGCCACAATGAGCAAATGAGGCAGCCTTGGGGTTTTTGGGGGTGTATGGTGAGTTGTGATTGGTTGGCTTGGAGATGGATTAAAATAATATTAAAAAATATCTCTAGTGTATATCTACTAAAACTAGATGTGTCGGAACACTTGTAAGAACATCTCTAAAAATTCTTTTCTGAGCTACTAGCATAAATGACACTAGTAACATATTTAATATAAGAATAGAACTTGTATGATGAGGCCTTAGCATTGCTAAAGTCATCAGAGAGTGTTGGTGCTAAGTTGCACCAGTAAACTGTGAACCCAGTTAAACTGATTTCCTATTTTTAACTAAAACAGACCAGGTAACCTTATAATATCATTCAAGCATCTTCTAATATTAATGTAATGATAATATTATACTATTATCTCTCTTCTCTCATTAATCGAGTCTGGTTCATCAAACTAAGACTATTTTACGAAAAATAGAATCAAAACTCCTAACTGATACGGTTCAAAACTAGGTTTTTCGCAATTGCATTGTCGGGCTTGTCTCAACTAAGGTCCTGAGTTAAAGATAACATAATGATAATGAAGATTGAGATTCTTGATGATATAGCAGAGGTTCTCCCCTTACCGATCTTCTGGAGAAATCAGTATTTTCAGAAAAGATCTAGCGTACTCAAAAACCGAGGTTGTTGCACTAAGTAAGATTAACTCTTCATAATCATCATGTGTTTGTGGTCAATGGCTATGATAGGTAACCTTAGCTCTCAATTACATGCCAAGAGATTTCTTGCATTTTAATTTTTCTTGCTTTGACTTTTATTGCTTTGACCTTTATTTCTTGCATGTTTAATTTCTTGCATGTTTAGTTTTCACACTCTTGGTTGAGAGATTGGTTATTTGGGGTAGAATTGAGTTGTGGATGTCCATTCCATATTGTGTGAGGATTGTTAATTGGTTTGATTTTTCTTGACTCTAGGTGGCCCACTAGTGTTGACTTGGGACTTAGGGATTGGAATCAATTATGCCCTTTTGACTAATTCTTAAGTAGGATTGACTAATTAGAATTAATTCCACACAATTGCCATGTTTGTGGTCCATAACTAGGATAGGAATACTTAATTACCCATTTCTTCCCAAGAGTTTCCATTTACATTCCTTGCATGTTTATTTGCTTCATTGCTACTTACATTTCTTGCTCTCTTGCTTTCCCAATTCCCCATGCTCTCTCATAGCCAACGATAAACACTTAATTGCAGCTCCTAGGGAAGACGACCCGGGACTTAAAACTCCTGGTTATTTTTGTATTGATTGTGATATTTTTAGATTAAAATTTGATATTGGTTAATTGTTGGGTTTGAAACTATACTTGCAACAAAAATCTGATTTTGAGATAAATTCTAAACCCGCTTTAGGCTTATTATCACTAATCTCTGTTTGGTTCGTTTGATGGGGCTTGGTTCGTGGTGCCGTGTTGCTGTGGTGCTGTTTATTGACCGCCACGACTTGGCTCACTTCGTCATCATTAATGTATTCTCTTGTCACTTTTTGGATTTCGTGCATTGTACAGACTGGTTTAGTTGTAAGGTGTTTCCTGAAGTCCTCATTTTTTGAGCCCGTTAGTTTGGCAAAGGTTGGTTATTGGGTGTTTTAAATCGTCAATGGTTAGGCACTCATCATTGACTCTGTCTAAGTACTTCCTGGTGGACTTTTTTGAGTGTTGTGTTATGCCTAGCAGGCTTATCGAGCGCTTTTCCTTGGCTATACACGTGGTGAATTACACCAGAAATTTTCGGGAGATGTCATCAAAACATGATATCGAGCCGTATGGAAGCGTATTGAACCACTTGATAGTCGGGTTGGCTAGGGTTATCGGAAAGGCTCGGCATCAAACGACGTGGATTGCTCCTTTTAAGTTTATCCTGGCCTCAAAGGCTTTATGTGTTGATGAATCCATATTTGACAATATATTTTGGTTGTAATTGGATGGATTTCATCACATAAACCCACATTTATTCACCAAAATAGCATACTTTTATGTTTGATTCCTAAATTGAACCTAAATGTGAAAACATGCATTTTTGTGCTTAAATTGAACAAATTAATTCAACTTTTATTCCATTTGATGCCATGACATGTTCGTTGAGTGATTTCAGATCAAAGAGGTAAGAATGGATATGCAAAAGTGGAAGAAAGCATATACAAAGGGAGAAAACATAAAGAAAACAAAGGAGAAGTTATGACAAGTCATCTTATGCTAGCTTTTCAAGTATTTCTCACTTGTTTCATCATGTTTAATGCACTTTCTTGCATCATAAGTAAGTGATTTAGAGTGGATTTGCATGGTTATGTAAATTCAATCAACCATTAATTAATTGCAACAAAATCATGAGGTTTAAGCTAGAATTAGTTGGTTTTTGAATGATTTAGAAATCTTGTGAATTTGGTGAAGCTAATGATTGGTTGTTTTGATTACTTGTAGGTGAAAAAATGATGGAAAAAGAAATTTTGGCACACTTTTGAAGTTAGAGCACGCTTTCGACCTTAGGCCACGCTTTGAAAACCATGACCCAAGGCATTAAAGCGTTGCGCATCAAAAGGGGCAAGAGCATAGCGCTTTCTATTTGAGTGCAGTGCTCTCTAATTAAGCGCTAAAGCACCAACACCAACCAAAAAACAGTGGCGCTACGTGAAGTCTCTTAACTGAGCGCTCAAGAATGCCAAATAGAACAAGGTTAGCGCTCAAATGGAGAGAACGCTACATTAAGTGTTATAACTTTTTCGTGGGGCTCAACAAAGAAAATCAAGGCGCGACAATAGCAAAGGGGGCAGCCAAGGTTCGAACCCATGAACCAAGAGAAGCGCGCTACAAGGCTTGGCAAGGAAATCGGGCAAAATGGCTTCACCAAGATTCAAAGAAGGGGACAAGCGCATGAAAGAAAGGGTGCTACGTGAACTTAGTTCACTGAGCGCTATGCTTCACAAGGAAATTGGCTCAACATAGGAGAGCCAGGGTTCAAAGAGGAAGCCTCACTCAAAGGCAAGGGGCACTACGTTGTATTACTTAATGTAGCGCTATGAACAAGGCTTGGTTCGAAGGTTGGCACGAGCCTGGGACAAGGCAAGGAGTGCTACGTTGCCTTACATGACCGAGCGCTCCCCTGGAGGTGTCCCATGGTCCAAATTCAATTAAAAACCATTTTGGATCTACCTCTTCACCAGTTTGAAAAGCCCACTCCAAGTTCTGAAAATCAAAGAAATAGAAAGTGTATAAATAGGAGTTAGTTTGATTTGTAAAGGACCTCTTTTAGCATTTTTGATTTCCTTTAGCTGAATTTTTAATTTTCACTTAGTTTTAACTTTGAATTCGGGTAATTGGGATTGAGATCTGAGTTTTCTTTTTCATTGTTCTTGCTTCTGCAACTTTTACTTTCTATTTTGAATTTTGGATTAAGATTGAAGGAATTCTATTTCAATAATTGATCTAAAATTCATCTTTGTCCTCTTCTGCATAATTCTAATAATTGAGGAATTGGATCTGAGTTTTATTCACTGTCTTCATCTACATTTCTTCTGCAATTGAGTTTCTGTTTGATCAAGAGAAGAATTGAGATCTAGATCTGATTTCTAGTCTCATTGCTCTTCTTGGATCTTCAATTTCTATTAGAAAATTTCATAATTGAGCTAAGCTTCTCTTGTTCTACTTTTTCAAGTAATTTTCCATTTCTGTTTGATACTGAACTGAATTTCTTTACTTCACATCTTTTTAATTTACTTTAGCTTGCATTTCTCTTGCTAAATTTTGAATCCCAGCTCCCAGATCCCTTTACTCTTCAAGTTATTTAAGTTCCTCAGCACTTTAGATTCAGTGATTTAGATTTCTTGCATTTTAAAGCTTTAGCCATTTACATTTCTTGCAATTTAAGTTTCAGTCATTTACATTACTTGCACTTTAAGTTTCAGCTCTCTTTTACTTTTTTACACTTTAAGTTTCATGCAATTTAATCTTCTGCACTTTAGTTTTCTATCAATTTCCCCTCTTCCTTTTATTTTCATGCAATTTAGCTTCTGTTGATCACAATTCACTCAAATCATCAACTATTTGCTTAACTAAATTCATCACCTAACTAAAATTGCTCAATCCATCAATCTCTGTGGGATCGACCTCACTCTTGTAAGTAATTACTACTTGATGCGACCCGGTACACTTGTCGGTGAGTTTATGTTGGAATCTGATTTTCACTCATCAAGTTTTTGGCACCGTTGTCGGGGATTGATAAAGATTGACAATGATTAAGTAAGGTGGTGGTCTAGATTAAGCACTTTTTCTTTGTTTTTTTTTTTTTTGACAAGCACACTAACTATTTGAGACTTTGTCTCTACTAACTCTTACTGCACTCAAGCTACAGAGTGCTCTGTGTGTTTCTTGTTGTTTTGGTTGTATGACAGAAGCAAGGGGAGAGGTCTCTACCTTCTGTGAGACTGACAAAAGAACTCTCAGGAGATTACAAAGAGAAGCAAGAGGGAAGGGAATCATTGGAGAGGCAGATTCTGAGGAAGAAAACCAGGAAATGGAAGGGAATCATCCTAATCCACCTGATAAAGTAGCCAACAACAATGGCCAACCTCAGAGAAGAGTTTTAGCCTCTTATACTTTCCCCAACCCAAGGCACTGTAGGAGTAGCATCCTTATTCCAAATGTCAATGCAAACAATTTTGAATTGAAGCCCCAGCTCATCACTTTGGTACAAAACAATTGTTCCTATGGAGGAGGCCCACTTGAAGATCCAAACCAACACTTATCCACTTTTTGAGGATTTGTGACACAGTAAAAACCAATGGTGTGCATCCTGACATTTACAAGATGTTGTTGTTTCCATTTTTCCTCAGAGACAAAGCTACTCAATGGTTGGAGACATTTCCAAGAGAAAGCATTAACAATTGGGAAGATCTAGTTAACAAGTTCTTATCCAAGTTCTATCCTCTCTAAAGAATTATCAGACTTAAAATAGAGGTCCAAATATTCACTCGGATGGATGGAGAGTCACTGTATGATGCATGGGAAAGATACAAAGCTTTACTCAGGAAGTGCACACCAGATATGTTCAATGAATGGGATAAACTTCAAAACTTCTATGAAGGACTGACATTGAGAGCTCACGAGGCACTTGACTACTCAGCAGGAGGGTCACTACAACTCATGAAAATAGCTAAGGAGGCTCAAAATCTCATTGACACTGTAACAAACAATCAATACTTCTATGGTCATCAGAGGCAACGTCAACCTGCCCAAAGAAAAGGTGTATTAGAGCTTGAAGGAGTGGACACTATTTTAGCTCAAAACAAGGTAATGCACCAACAAATCTAACAGCAAATGAAGATGATGGCCAAGAAGATTGATGGCCTCCAAGTTGCAGCAGGGAATACAAGTCAACCATCACCCACATGGGGATAAAATGAAGAAAACCAAGAGGATCAGCAGTAGGAACAAGTTCAATATGTGCACAACCATGGTTCTGGATCAAAGGACTTTCACGGAGATACTTACAACTCTTCCTGGAGGAACCATCCGAACCTGAGATGGGGAGACAACCAGAATCAAAACCAGCAGCCATGGCAAAGAAATTCAAACCACAACAACTCAAAAAACACAAACAACAATAACCAGCAGAACACTAACCCCAATCCATACAGAAAACCCCAAAATAATCATCCCAATTCCAACTATTATCCGTCTAATAATCTAGCCACTAACCAAAATAATTATCATCCACCCTCAACATCTCACAATCAGCCACAGATACCACAAAATACTCAAAGGATCTGCAACTTGGAGATACTGATGGAAAAGATGATGAAGCAGCAGGAACTAACAAGCAATAATCATGAAGCTTCAATGAGAAACTTAGAGAGGCAGATTGGACAATTGTCCAAGCAAGCTGTGATTGAAAGGCCAACAAGCTCACTCCCAAGTGATACCATTCCGAATCCTAAAGAAGAATGCAAAGCTATTCAATTAAGGAGTGGAAAGACCTTGGTGAATAACAAAGAAGCCAACAAGAAGCCTATGGAGAATGACAAGAGGCCAACTGAGAAAGAGGAAGCCAGCAACGAAGAAGAGGTGACAGCAAGCAAGCAAGCAAGCTCAAGCGAAGCTTAAAGAGAAGGATGAACAGCCACAAGATTCAAGGAAAGGGATGCAAGTAATGGAAGATGCAAGTAATGGAAGAACCATCTCAAGGACAGAAGCAGTTGGAGATGACTTTCACACCTCCCTTGCCATACCCTCAAAGGTTCAACAAGGAGATCAAGGATCAGCACTTCCCCAAATACCTTGAAGTCTTCAAGAAGTTGGAGATTAATATCCCCCTGGCTGAAGCATTAGAGCAGATGCCTCTATATGCAAAGTTCTTAAAAGAGCTTATCAACAAAAAGAGAAGTTGACATGAGAAGGAAACCATTATGCTCACTGAAGAATGCAGTGCTGTGATTCAAAGGGGCCTCCCACCAAAACTCAAGGATCCTGGGAGCTTCTTCCTGCCTTGTACCATTGGTAGTCTAACCATTGATAAGGCACTACGTGACTTAGGAGCAAGCATCAGTCTAATTTCCTATTCTATGATGAGAAGGCCATGCATAGAGGAGGTAAAGCCCACACAAATGTCACTAGAGCTCGTGGACAAATCATTAGTATTTTCCAGATGAGTGATTGAAAATCTCCTGGTCCAAGTAGGGACATTCATATTCCCAGCAGACTTTGTGATCATGGATCTAGGAGAAGAAGGGAGTGACTCTATTATCTTGGGAAGACGCTTCTTGGCCACAACAAGGGCCATCATAGATGTTGAATAAGGAGAGCTGGCCCTAAGGGTGCATGATGAAAGCATTACTTTGAATGTCTTTCCATAAGCACAGCATAATGATGAAAAGGAAAAATGCATGGAGGTTGACAAAGAAGACTTGCAGTGGAAGGAAGAAACCAACAAGACACTCATTAATTCTCTTCCAGAGCAAGAGACAAGCAACAAAGCAGGACAAAAGGAGAATGAGACTCTAAAGAATGATGAGAGAAAGCAAGAAGGAAGTGAGGTGTTAGCCACTAAGAAGACAGATTCCAAAAGACAGCACACTGTCAAAGGAGAAGAATCACCAAAAAGGGGGAAGAAAAGCAAGAAAAAGGGTCCAAAAGGGTGGAAAAATAAAAAGATCCCAACTGAAGGATTTTCAAAGGGAGATAAAGTGCAGCTAATTTACCAGCAGTTGGGGACAAATCAACAATCTGATGATTACTACACTATCAACAGGATACTCTCACTGGAGCATGCAAAGATTGAACATCAAGGCACTGAAAGGAAGCTTACTGTGAGAGGAGACAAACTAAGACATCACAATCATCAACCACCCTAATGAGGGCCCAATGTCAAGCTAGTGACATTAAAAGAGTGCTTGTTGGGAGGCAACCCAACCAGAGGTAATTTTCTTTTCCTAACTATTTCAATAAAAAGGTTGAGTAGCTTTATCTGTATTGCAAGGAGCTAAGTTTGGTGTTGCACACCAAAAACAATTTAAGAGAGAATGAAGGATGCTATGTTTGGTGTTCCACCAAAAATCTCATTTGAAAACACACTTTCACCTTTTACATAAATAGTTGCTAGCTCCAAGCAATCAGAGAAATTACTTAGCCATTGTCTGTTTTCTAGTTTTTAGTTTGGTGACTTTTAGCAAAGGCATAATGTTTCATATAAATAGTTGACTTGTTGCATAAGAAACATTGGCAAGGGACTAGGTTTGGTATTCACACACCCAAAAAAGTTCAAAAGGCCACAAACAATTCATGCGTGTTAACCATTTGCCTAAGGGCTTGAGAAACAAGCAACTTCTAAGGATTATACAGGAAAACATTCAACCTGTGGAGGGGGTCTACAACATTGTCCAAAGGAAGTACAACAAAGAGAAATAATGATGACAGAAGAAAAGTTGAGAGACAGTCCCAACAGGTTGTATTGACACTTAATCCTTTTGCTGTGTTTTAACTTGAAGATTCCTATTTGTCTTGCTGAGATGTTCAATTAGGTGTAAGTGGAGATGTTTGCCAAAAATGCTAGCCTGCATTATACTGTCATTCCTCATTAGCTTGAATTTTGTTTTGTTTCCCTGCTGCATGAATAAAAGAAAAATGTTTGAAATAGAAAGTGAATGTTCAATGTTGTAGAAGTTAGAATGAAATTCAGTGGTGGTATTTGTTTGATTTAATGGTTAGCTCAAATAACAAAAACTGCATAATAACATGTTCTTTGAAGTGTGAATTAGTTTGCTGCTATAAAGTCTGTTATCAATGAATATCCTTTGAGAATGAAGCCAAACAAGAAAGAAAAAGAAAAAGAAAAGCCAAGAATGGGCAAAGAAACAAACAATAAGGATAGACATCAATAGTTTGGACCCTAGGACATATGCCTGTGGTGCTTTTGTACTAGGATATTCTTGGACAATTAGGTTCTGAGGAGTATTTTACAACTTGGCCACTTGGATTAACTAATCTGGGATTGCCAACCAAAAGTCCACTATCAAGAGCAACATAGTTACAAAGCATTTAGTAATCCAAAGAGATGCTGGGCATCAATGTTCCTATGAAGAAATTGTGAGCCATGTGTCTATGGTGAGAAAGTGTTGAGCAAAATTAAGCCAAAAGGCAGCTGCAACACTTGCCACCAAGCTTTCATTAATAAATAAGCTCTCTAAAGCAAAAGAAAAAAAGAAAAAGCCAGCAAGGGATCAATCAAAAAGTAAGGCAGTACAGCAGCAACTCTAGTGAACCTTTAAGGAAGCATTTCTTATCTATCAGCAAAGAATAAGTAAGCTACATTTGTCTGCATAAAACCCCATGAACCAAGTTCAATTATCTGCTAAATAAGGACATGTATGCTTCTCTGTTTCATTTTATTTCTTCATATGTTTAAGTGCTTGCTTGGGGACAAGCAAGATTTAAGTTTGGTGTTGTGATAAAAAGTCATCTTATGATAGCTTTTCAAGCATTTTTCACTTGTTTCATCAGGTTTTATGCACTTTCTTGCATCATAAGTAAGTGATTTGGAGTGGATTTGCATGGTTATGTCAATTCAATCAACCATCGATTAATTGCCACAAAATCATGAGGTTAAAGCTAGAATTAGTTGGTTTTTGAATGATTTAGAAATCTTGTGAATTTGGTGAAGCTTTGATTAGTTGTTTTGATTACTTGTAGGTGAAGAAATGATGGAAAAAGGAATTTTTGGAACACTTTTGAAGTTAAAGCACGCTTTGAACCTTAGGCCACGCTTTGAAAAGCGTGACCCAAGGCATTAAAGCGTTGTGCATCAAAAGGGGCAAGAGCATAGCGCTTTCTATTTGAGCACAGTGCTGTCGAGTTGAGCGCTAAAGCACCAGCACCAACCAAGAAACAATGGCGCTACGTGAAGTCTCTTAACTGAGCGCTCAAGGATGCCAAATAGAACAAGGGTAGCGCTCAAATGGAGAGAGCGCTACGTTAAGTGTTTTACCTTTTTCGTGGGGCTCAACAAAGAAAATCAAGGCGCGACAATAGCAAAGGGGGCAGCCAAGGTTCGAACCCATGAACCAAGAGAAGCGCGCTACAAGGCTTGGCAAGGAAATTGGCCAAAATGGCTTCACCAAGATTCGAAGAAGGGGACAAGCGCATGAAAGAAAGGGCACTATGTGAACTTAGTTCACTGAACGCTATGCTTCACAAGGAAATTGGCTCAATAAGGGAGAGCCAGGGTTCGAAGAGGAAGCCTCACTCAAAGGCAAGGGGCGCTACACTGTATTACTTAACGTAGCGCTATAAATAAGGCTTGGTTCGAAGGTTGGCACGAGCCTGGGACAAGGCAAGGAGCGCTACGTTGCCTTACATGACCGAGCGTTCCCCTGGAGGTGTCCCATGGTCCAAATTCAATTAAAAACCATTTTGGATCCACCTCTTCACCAATTTGAAAAGCCCACTCCAAGTTCTGAAAATCAAAAAAATAGAAAGTGTATAAATAGAAGTTAGTTTGATTTGTAAAGGACCTCTTTTAGCATTTTTGATTTCCTTTAGCTGAATTTTTAGTTTTCACTTAGTTTTCACTTTGAATTCGGGGAATTGGGATTGAGATCTGAGTTTTCTTTTTCATTGTTCTTGCTTCTGCAACTTTTACTTTCTGTTTTGAATTTTGGATTAAGATTGAAGGAATTTTGTTTCAATACTTGATCTAAAATTCATCTTTGTCCTCTTCTGCATAATTCTGATAATTGAGGAATTGGATCTGAGTTTTATTCACTATCTTCATTTACATTTCTTCTGCAATTGAGTTTCTGTTTGATCAAGAGAAGAATTGAGATCTAGATCTACTTTCTAGTCTCATTGCTCTTCTTGGATCTTCATTTTCTACTGGAGAATCTCATAATTGAGCTAAGCTTCTCTTGTTTTGCTTTTTCAAGTAATTTTCCATTTCTGTTTGATACTGAACTAAACTTCTTTACTTCACAGCTTTCTAATTTACTTTAGCTTGCATTTCTCTTGCTAAATTTTGAATCCCGGCTCCCAGATCCCTTTACTCTTCAAGTTATTTAAGTTCCTCAGCACTTTAGATTCAGTGATTTAGATTTCTTGCATTTTAAGCTTCAGCCATTTACATTTCTTGCAATTTAAGTTTCAGTCATTTACATTCCTTGCACTTTAAGTTTCAGCTCCTTTACTTTCTTGCACTTTAAGTTTCATGCAATTTACTCTTCTGCACTTTAGTTTTCTGTCAATTTCCCCTCTCCCTTTTATTTTCATGCAATTTAGCTTCTGTTGATCACAATTCACTCAAATCATCAACTGTTTGCTTAACTAAATTCACCACCTAACTAAAATTGCTCAATCCATCAATCTTTGTGGGATCGACCTCACTCTTGTGAGTAATTACTACTTGATGCGACTCGGTACACTTACCGGTGAGTTTGTGTTAGAATTTGATTTCCACTCATCAAGAAGCACACAGCCATGCGTGCGTGCGCACAACCCTACGTGCGTATGCACAAGAAGGAAATCAGCATGCGTGCGTGCGCACAACCCTCTGTGCATACGCACAAGTGAAAATTAAGCAAAGTGTGGGTACGCACACATCTGTGCGTACGCACAGGTAACAGCGCGTGCCTCCATTAAAAAGTCACATGGACTTGCATTTTGAGGCTCTTTTGGCCCATTTTTGAAGGCTTGGATGCTGAAATCAAAGGCTATATGAAGGGAGCAACATCTCATATAAAGGCATTAGGTTTTCATTAGGTTTTAAGAGCCATCTTAGAGTAGGAAAAACACATAGTAGGAGTAGGAATAGTGTAGATTAGGAAATTCTCTCTTTGGGTTTTAATTAGGGTTTGTAGAATTTTATACTTCAAGTTTTGATTTTGGATTCTAGCAATTTTCATTATAAGTATTTCTTTAATTCTCTCTTTTATTACACCACTTGTTCTACACTTGCTTTTATTTTCATCTCCTTTGTCCATATTTACATAGTCTTGCAATTTTAGATTCCTAGTTGTTTAATTTGATTTTTGATGGATTTTATATGTTTGTTTGAGTTGCCTTTATTGATTTTGAGCATTTGTGGTTCATAGCTTTCCTTAATTTACCAATTTTTCCATGTTTTATGCTTATGCCCTCTATGTGTTTGATGAAATGTCAATCTTAGTTATGGGGTAGATTTCCAATCCTTAGCTTGGAGTAAATGAGTTTATCGCTTACTAGAGCTATAATTTTCAACATTTAGTGATAATTCTTGGGTTGTTAGTTGTTATTGTTTCCACTAACGCTAGCTTTTTACCAATTAATTTGGTAAGTTAACTAGGATTTGTGGATTAATAACAATTATACTCACTTGACTTATCCTTCGATGTTAAGGGTTGACTTAATGAGATTAATCCATCACAATTATCATAGTTGTGGTTATGGCAAGGAAGAAATTCCATAACTCATCCCAAGTCAAGGTTTCATTTATGTTTTAAACCTCTTTTCACTCACTTTATAGTTTTACTTTTACATACTTAGTTCTTTTGCTCTTTTATTACTTCATTAATTGCAATTTTGTCTTATTCTTTTATTTCTTTATTGCTTCTAGGGGTGAAAAAAGGCCAGGCGGCTTGCCAGGGGCCTGCAGCCTGACCTGTGTTTGGCCTGTCCTGGCCTGACCTATTATAAAATAGGTACAGGCGCAGGCTCTTTTAAAAGCCTTAATACATTAATAGGCCAGGCCTAAGCTTACTAATTAGCCTTATTGGCCTGTCAGGCCTGTCTGGGCCTGTTAAAATATAATTAAATATATAAATAATTGTTTATTATTAATAAAATTATGAGATATTTTAAATTTATTATATTTTATTATAAATATTTTTGTATATTTTAAATATGTTAGAAGTTTAAAATTTTTTATAAATATTAAATATATGACATATTATATATAACAATTTTTATTAAAAAATAATTTTTTTAAATAATATTTTTATTTTGTAAAAAAAAATTATCAGGCCTTTTAACAGGCTTCAGGCCAGGCCAGGCTGAATAACAGGCCAGACCTAGTACTTTATAAAGAGCCTATAACAGGCTGCAGGCCAGGCTCAGGCTATGACAGGCCAGGCCTGTTAAGAGCAAAGCCTGGCCTGTTTCCACCCCTAATTAAACCCCTTTTGCTTTCTCACAACCAAAATTGTGTGCACTTGTTGTCACTAGTTCCTAGGAAAGACGACCTAGGAGTCTAAATACTCTCGATTAATTTTGCATTGATTGTGACATCTTTGAATTTAAATTTGATTGATGGTCAATTGTTGGGTTTGAAACTATACTAGCAACGAGAATCTATTTTGTGAAAATTCCTAACCCGCTCTAGGCCATTATCATGTGTTCTTGGGGTCTTTGGTTCCATCATACTACATGTTTTGGTAATTTCACTCTTAAAGACTTTCTCAGTGAATGAGGTTGCTCCCATTACCATGCATTCGTGTCTCCTGCGCTTGGAATCTCGTTAGTATCCTTCTCTATGGTCATCTCAGTTAGAATTTCAAGATCGACTGCGATTCTTACATCTTTTGTGGTGTCACTCTGAGCTTCTCGCTCTGTGATCCCTTTTGCGGGCGGCTCTGGAGACCACTTCGTCCGTGTGCTCTGGTTGGTAGTTTTCATTTGTGGTGATCCTACTTTCTAGGGTTTAAATCCGGTGTCGAAGCTCCTGGATTATAAAGTTTGTATCTTCACCTAGGCTGCCGAATGGCCTACTACTATTAGACTAGTGATCTTCTTCTCGTGACCGCTGTCTAGGATGATTACGTGTTGCATGGTTGTGGACCACGCTGGTTACTCTCCCGTGGTTTGGGGGGTGACCGTGGTTCTGAGATTCAGGCTAATCAGACTTTTGATGGGGTTAAGTTATGGGTTTTGGTTGGGCAGTTTTTCATGAACGTCTGTCATGCTGTCAGGATCTCAAGTTTATCATAAACGATGTCAATGTACAAGATGGCCTTGGACGTGTTAAAGAGATGGATTAAAAATTTGTCAATCTTAACAGATGGTGTGATCTGACCTCAAGAATAGTGGGAGTTGGTCCTGCAAAAATACTCCAATATTCAAATCAAAGAGTTATTGAAGTAGGATTTGAATGTTAGGGTAAAGTGGGTCCCATTGCGCCATTTTCTAGGTGAGTTAGTTGGAATCTCGGATGGCTTCGAATAGGCCGGTTCACGAGGGACCCAAGGGAACTCAGGAGTCAAAATCCATAACAATATGCTTAAGATGTAACATGGACATTTTTATAGATGAACTTTATTTAATTCGTTAACCAAATACACTCTTTATACCATTATATACTAAAACTTATAGATGGTGTTAATTGAACCGCAATAATATTTAGCAAAATAAAAAAAAGATAGAGACTCTGAAAACGATGCAGTTATGCCAGATTTTATATATTTAAATTTAGTATCGATTCTCTTTTTATGTAACAAGAATTGTATTTTTCTTTTCCATAAGGAAAAAAATGATGTAAAATCAGGAGAGGTGAGCTACATTTTAATTCAAAAATTTACTCATGTGTAATTTGATTTACTCAGATTTTATATTTAAAATTTATTTGAAAACTATTTAATATGAGAAAAAAATTTTCTTTAAGAAAAGAATTTATTTTTATTTAAAATTTAATTTTATGATTTAGAATGACTATAATATATTAATAGAATTTAAATTTAAAGAGTGTATGAGTGAATTTAAAAATCATATCTCTTTTGATCTGATTACAAATGAAAAAAAAATGAATTCAACTTTTGAGTAAATTTATTTTTATTTATTCTAAAAATATTTAATCTTAAATAAATTTTAATTCCTAGTATTCTAAACAAGTTCTTATACACAATCAAACTATGGGAGATGAAAAAAAAGAAGTCACGACGATGAACCAATCAAGCACACAGTGACAGGAAGGAACGAGAAGGAGGTATGGTGGGACAGAGATAGAGTCAAGCCGGCTATGGGCAGATCAAGGCGAGACTGAGTGAGATGGCTGATTGGATGATTCTGATTTTTGAGAGTGAGAATAGAGCAAAAGAAACCTTCTCAACACAAACTTAAAAAGGCGGCAACTTGATAAAAGGTACATTTTATGATACGTACAAATTACACATATTCTAACTTCATAAAAGAATAGATTCTAGAGAAATTCCCTCTAATAAATTGTAATAGGTTAAAATTAGGGTTTTTTATATTTTAGATAAAAGAGGTGAAAAGGGATATGCAAGGAATTAAAAATAAAAAAGGGGTTAAAACTTAAAATGAGGGGTTTATTGAGTTTCTTTCTTAAGACACCGAGGAAAGTCCAAACATTGAAGCGAAGAACGAACGTGGAGAAATAGAAGTCAGTGCAAAACAAGAAACAAGGCACGCAAAGGTTAACAAGAAGTTGTTATATGAAGAGAAAAAGGGAAGAAAGAAATACAAGTAATTCTATGAAGTATCTACGCCACCAAAAATACAAGAGCAGGGACATTCTTCTGAATTCCCCTCCCATCAGAAATTAACATACTCAACCTAAACTGCTACTTTCTCATAAATTCCAGCCTCAGGCTTATGTAGAACAGTCCAAAAATAAGTTTGAGGAAAGATGTCTAGAGTTCATCGTGAGAATCATCCTCGTCCTCTCCAGAAGCACCACCACCAGGAGCCCCACCTGACCTTTGATAGACCGCGGTGATAATTGGATTGCAAACAGCTTCAACCTCTTTCAGCTTCTCTTCATAATCTTCTTTCTCCACTGTCTGGTTGTCATCAAGCCATTCCAACGCTTCCTTCACTGCAGCCTCGATTTTCTCCTTTTCATCGGATTCCAACTTGTCGGCCAGCTTGTCTTTGTCACTGATCTGGTTCTTCATGTTGTAAACATAAGTTTCAAGAGCATTGCGGGCATCAATTCTCTCCTTGACCTTCTTGTCTTCCTCGGCAAACTCCTCTGCCTCGCGAACCATTCGCTCAATTTCCTCCTGGCTCAGGCGTCCTTTCTCATTTGTAATGGTGATCTTTTCTGATTTACCAGTGCCCTTGTCTTCTGCTTTGACGTTTAAGATGCCATTTGCATCAACTTCAAAGGTCACTTCAATTTGAGGGGTACCCCTGTTCAGTTGACAACCAAGATACAGATGAAGTCCTCACATCAACGCGATAGAAAACTTATTAGAGAGGCCTGAATGAGAGCAGGAAAAAACAAACCTTGGAGCTGGTGGAATTCCAGACAGATCGAATTTCCCAAGCAGTCGACAATCCTTTGTAAGACTCCTCTCACCTTCAAATACCTGATCATTTATTAAGGCATCAAAGTTAGAATCAAACCCCTTCAGCAATTCAAGTTCATTGTCCAGTTAGACATTACTAATTTATAAGAGAACAGTACCTGAATGGAGACAGTAGTCTGCTGATCCTGGTAGGTAGTAAACACCTGAGATTTCTTGGTAGGGATAACAGTGTTTCTGGGAATCAACTTTGTCATCACCCCACCAACAGTCTCAATTCCAAGAGTGAGTGGAGCAACATCCAGGAGAAGGATATCTGAAACAGATTGCCACATAATAACAAGATAGATTAATAACTGGCATTCTACCTGCATCATTAAAACTTATGATCCGTGACCAAGTACATAAACTATAGTATACCTTTGGTTTCATCACCACCCTCTCCGCTCAAAATGCTTCCTTGGACTGCAGCACCATAGGCAACTGCCTCATCAGGGTTGACACCCTTGTTGGGCTCCTTTCCATCAAAGTAGTCCTTCAAAAGCTGTTGCACCTTTGGAATCCTTGTGCTTCCACCAACAAGAACAATCTCATCGATCTGGCTCTTTTGTAATCCAGCATCTTCCATTGCTTTCTTCACAGGCCCCATTGTCTTACGGAATAAATCATTGTTCAACTCCTCAAACCGCGCTCGGGTAAGTGGTTCGGAGAAATCAACACCATCAAAAAGTGATTCAATTTCCACTCGGACCTGGTGCTGGCTGCTGAGAGCTCTCTTGGCACGCTCAGCTTCTCTCCTGAGCTTGCCAAGTGCTCTGTTGTCCTTGCTAATGTCCTTTCCATGCTTTTTCTTGATCAATTTAATGAAGTATTCCATTATTCTCTGATCAAAGTCCTCACCTGGTGTTAAGGTGAGAAGAAATAACAGGCATTAATTGCAGAAAGAAAATTTGAATCGAAACTATCTTTTCCTGCTTAATTTCAAATTATTCTATTTTGTAGTGAAAACTGAAAAGTACTCACCTCCAAGATGAGTATCTCCGTTTGTAGCAAGGACCTCGAAAACACCATTATCGATCGTCAAAATACTGACATCAAAAGTCCCACCACCAAGATCAAAGACAAGGATGTTCTTCTCGCCACCTTTCTTGTCCAATCCATACGCAATTGCAGCGGCAGTGGGCTCATTAATAATCCTAGCCACATTCAGACCGGCAATAACACCAGCATCCTTGGTGGCCTGCCTCTGAGCATCATTGAAGTAAGCTGTACATTTGAAAAGAAAATGACAAAATTAGAATAAAGTAAAAAAGCAGGAATCGAACAATCGAGATGGCATGAGAAATCAATCATAATTTGGTGGACTTACCAGGGACAGTGACAACAGCATCATGGATTTTCTTTCCAAGGAATGCTTCAGCTGTTTCCTTCATCTTAGTCAAAACCATGGCACTGATTTCCTCAGGGCTGAACACCTTGGTCTCACCATCTTTAATCTTTACCTGTATGTATGGTTTCCCATCCTTGTTCACAATCTTATATGGCACAAGCTTCATGTCTCTTTGGACTTCCTTATCTTCAAACCTGTAAATACATACACGTGAGTTATATGTCCATGAAGTCTGATTAATTAACATAAATTAACAACATGAATATTCCTCAGTCCTCACTTTCTTCCAATAAGCCTCTTGACATCAAAGATGGTCCTTTCGGGGTTGACAGCTGCCTGATTCTTGGCAGCCTCCCCGATCAGTCTCTCGCTGTCGGTGAAAGCAACCCATGATGGGGTGATACGGTTACCCTGGTCATTGGCTATGATCTCAACATGGCCATTCTTATAAACACCAACACAAGAATAAGTTGTTCCAAGATCTATCCCAATGACTGTACCCAACTTGGTTGCTTCCTCTTTTGCAATGGAAATTGCAAACATACATCCTGTGAAATGGAACATTCTCAACGTTAATTGCAACACAAACTCTGATTGCCAAATGTGATGTATAATCAAATCATGTAACGGCATTATACAAAGACATTTTTCTTCTCTTAGAGAATTGAAATCAATGATCTGAAGATATGAGTAACAAACAGATTCGTATTATCAATAAGTAATCGAGGAAGAGGAATATTACATAGCTGTTTCTATTTTAATTCATGAAAAATAACAACCTACAGTACAGGATCAATTTAAGTTTATGCTTGCAAATCTAAACCCTGACTTAAAAAAAGAGTTTGAACAATATTTAAGACATTTGTGCTTCGCTTAATAGTGATTTGTATTTCGAGGTGTTCTGTCAGTTAGATTGGTTTTCGTTTATTGAAGGAAAAATGGTGCGCCCTGTTCGCCCTTCGCTTTTCATAGTGGTCACTCCCGACTACAGCGAGACTTGGAGCATGTCATTAATGCTGACGTGGACCAATCGAAGTTCCTCAATGAATCGTTTCGCCCAATAGTATTCGTCCTTGCGTTTGGGAGTACCACCAAACACGTCATACCTTGTTAACTCGCTCATACAAAATCTCAAATTATTTTTATTTATAAAAAATCTTTCAGAATTATTTCGTGACTCATTTTTTATTATATGGAAAAGATATTTATGTTTTTGTTGAAAATGAACCTTTTTAGTGTATGGGTCGTTTGGAAAATTCTAAAAGTAATATTTTTTAGTTTTTGTCTTATGAAAAGTAGTAATATTAATGTCTAATGTAATTTTTAAAACGAAATTGTAGTTTTCTAAGACGTTATTTAGGAGCTTATAGAGAAGTTAAAAAATGACTTTTCTCATAATACTATTACTTTTTATCATATTTTTATAAAATAAGCACTTTTAGAATCAAAAATTCAAAAACAAAATAACTTATTTATAAACTATTTTTAATTTTTAATATAGTCATTTATTGTTTAAACTATTTTTTTCAAAAGTAGCTTAATTAAACTATTTACCCAAACTAGGCCTATATACAAGTGGATAGACATTGCACGTATGGCAGGTCTAACACGCAGTTAGGACTGGAAAGTGAGTCAAGCTAGCTCATGAGTCAGTTCGAGCTCGACTCATTAATAGCTCGATAAGCTGAACTTGTGAGTTGATGAACCAAGTTTGAGCTTAGAATTGAGCTCATAAATTAAATCAGTTTGAGATTATGTCAATTGTTGACAAAACAAGTATTCAGCGTATGTTTTATATTCACCAGCAAACTCAGGTGCAACACCCAAATATTGAGTTGTATGTTGAGTTTGAACATATAGTTGCGGATGAGATTCAACCGGACCCAAACGTGCAAGATGACAGAGCTAAAGAGTATGAAGAAATGAATAGAGATAGCGAAGAGGACTTCGAAGCTACCTATGAAGCTGGTGACGAGGACGAGGATGGCGATGGGGAAGGTGAGGCAGTCATGAAAGATGTAGTGGTTCCACCAGCAGCTAGTCAACCCATGGACGTTTTACCTTTTAAGCGTATCTTGGATCTTGACGCCATGCATGCACTGGAATTTCTAGAATATACAAACATAGGTATATGAGGTGTGAGTAATACGTTTTCCTTAATGTGTTGTTTGGACAGATTGATTAGCGACAATTTTTTTCTATAGGTGTTGCTGATCTTGAGGACGGGGAATTCAGGATAGAAATGAAATACAATTCTAGAAAATTGGTCATTGCAGCAATTCAGAGCTACGCTATCACCAGAAGAGTCAATTACGTTGTTCATGAGTGCGAGCCACAGACATTCTATGCAAAATGCAAGACGTATGGTCGTAGGTGCGATTGGCTTATCCGGGCTAGTTTGATATGGAAGAAAGGTTGTTGGGAGATACAGAGATATAATGGGAGACACATGTATTCCATGGGAACAATTTCACAGGATCACAATAAGTTGGTCTCTGACACTGTTGTTAAGGCTTTGAGACCATTGGTTGAATCCGACCCATCCATAAAGGTGAAATCTATAATTGCGGAAGTCCAGTCAAAGTTCAACTAAACTATTAGTTACCTAAAGGCTTAGTTGGCAAAGTAGAAGTCGACAGCCAAAGTTTTCGGTGGATGGGAAGAATCTTACCAGATTTCATATTGTGGTTCTCGGCAATGGTTCAGAAAACGCCTAGTTCACAAGTCCGAAGAGAAACACGACTCCTATATAACGGGAGTAAAGAGGTGGACGTGTCAGGATACTTCACCGGGTATTCTAGAGTTTCAATCCATGCATTAGAGCTTTCCAACAATGCAAGCCGTTGGTTGAGGTTGATGGCATCCACCTTTATGGAAAATACAAAGGTTGCTTTTTTATTGCAGTTGCACAAGATGGGAACCAAAACATTGTGCCGATTGTTTTTGCCATCGTAAAGAGGGAGACTGCTAATGCGTGGCATTTTTTTTTCAATAATTTACAAAGGCATGTTGTTAGAAGAGACATCGTGTGTATAATCTTTGATCATCATGAGTCAATACAAGCAATAATAAATCGTACCAGAGGTGATTGGAAACCTCCAAGTGTATGGTGGATTTTTGTGTTCGACATATCGATAACAACTTCTTAAGGAAATTCAAGGTCCCATATTTCCAAAAGCTTGTTGTCAACATAGGGTATTCATAGATAATGGAGGAGTACAACATCAACTACAAGAGATTGCAAGAGCGAGGCGAGGCATATGCCTGGTGGTGTGACAACATCGAACTTTTCCAGTAGGTATTGGCTTTTGACAAGGGACATCGATGGGGTCACATGACCACAAACCTTGTCAAGGACATCAATTCAGTGTTCAAAGGTGCCCAAAATCTTCCTGTGTCAGTGCTCGTCCGAGCAACATATTATCGATTGAACGAGCTATTTTTGTGGAAGAGTACTGAGGCTCACCAATGCAAGCGTGCTGGATTTACTTAATCTAAATATGCCACTCAGCAGATAGAAGCAAATATGTAGCGTGCATGAACATAGTTATGCACCGGTTTAATAGAAGAAATGAGGTATTTGAGGTGCACGAAATGCCTACTAGAAGAGTGTTAGTAGTTGATCTTGCGAGGCGAATGTGCGATTGTGGGCATTTTCAGGTGGAGCGACTACCAAGTCGCCATGTTATTGCTCGTTGTGCTAACCAGCACCTCGATTGGCAGGTGTATGTCAGTGATGTATACAAGATGTCAAAGATTAGCAAGGTCTACAGAGTGCTTACCTGGGAACGACGATGATCACTAATCCTGTCTTGAGACAAACGTCAAAAGGTTGTCCCAAATCAACCTTCTATCTGAATGAAATGGATTAACGAGGGGAATGTGTGGTCCTCGGAGATGCAGTCTTTGCGGGAGACAAGATCATAGTCAGAGTAGATGTACTCAGCGTGCTGGACTGAATGGGGTTGGTGGCAGTGGTGGCTCGTAGGTCTTTTTTCGTTATTGTAGTTTTAAGTTAATGTTATCATTTACATTATTTGAATTCTGGAGTCAATGTTATTCTTTCTAACGTGGTTCTATTTTTAAGTTAATGTATTTGAATTCTAAATTTTTAAGTTACTGTTATGAATTATTGTATTTGAATTTATCAGATAACTTCATGAATTAATGTATTTGAAAGATTACAACTAAATACAACTAAATTATTTGACTAAACAGGAACTAGTAATGATGGTACAACAAAGTTCTTTTAATATTAATACAATTGTACGGTACAATGAACTTAAACAAAGAAAAAAAATACAGAACAATAGCTTATTTCTTCTTGGACATCCAACTCATCGCCTTGTTTGCTAATTTATTAATACTTGATGGAGTAACCCTATCTGGTGCACGGACCTCTATCAGTAGGTTATACGGATGATCCTGACCTCCTGCCTCTCTTTCTGGTGGACCTGACCCACCTGCCTCTACAGAGCAGACGGACCAAAAATGTACTCGTCAACAACCTCCTGCATCAGTACATTCAAGTCAAGACTACTCAGAACATCTGTTGGCACGTTGAGACGATTGATGCGTGAGCATCTTTCCAATCTTTTCCTAGTGAATTTGCATCTAATTTGTTGAGTTTAATAAATAATTAATTATCTTTTAGTCAATATGGATGCTACTTTTATTTTTTTTTTGAAATTTTGTTTATTTTAGGTAGCATTCGGCTGGATTTGATGGAGTTTCTGCAGCACAAGAACAAAAGGAGATGGCAGCGAGGAGCGACGCGTAAGCGTGACTGACGCGTGCGTGTGATTTGGAGCTTTCCATGGCGGCGCGTGCGCGTGACTGACGCGTATGCGTGCTTTGAAGAATTGCACAGTGACACATGCGTGTGACCGACGCGTCCGCATGACTTGCGAAAAAGACCATCGACGCGTACGCGTGACATGCGCCGCGTGCAGAAAATGCAGAAAAAATGCCGGGGGCGATTTCTGTGCTGTTTTGACTCAGTTTTCAGCCCAGAAAACATAGATTAGAAGCTGCAGAATGGACAAAACATGTGGTCCCCACCCATCAACTGAAGACCTGCTGATTATTCTGATTTAAATTCAAATCTTATTTTTAAGAAAAGATATTATTTTTAATTTCAGATAATTAGATTTTAAATTTATTCGGCTTAGTTATAAAAAGGGATTCCATTAGTTAACTTGAAGAGGCCATCAGATTGGAACTTTGTACATATTATCAGAATCCTTATTTTCTTCTCTGAACCATGAGCAACTAATCCTCTATTGTTAAGGTTAGGAGCTCTGTCTATTTGTATGGATTGATTTTATTGCTTTTTCTATTTTAATTCATGTATGAATTTATAATTTAAGAATTGTTTTCGCTCTTTATCTTATGAATTTGGGTGGAATGGAAGTATGACCCTCTTTCTATTTGAGTTCTTGTAAAACTTGGAAAAGATCTTTACTTGAACAACAGCTTGAAAACATATTCTCCTAAATTTTAATTATCTTGATTTAACGGGATACGTGACATATAATCCTTTTATTTTTGGGTAATTAGAGTTTTTGTGGCATATAAACTGGAATTTGATCATGTAGCTTCTAATTGGAATTAACTGACCAAGGAATTGGCAGTTAATGAATTTTAGAGGAGACTAGAAAGGTCTAAGGAATTAGGATCTAGTCACATATAGTTTGCCATAAATTAAATCCTACATGATTAAAATAGTTAGTAAGAAAAGTTAAACCGGAAGAATAGACAACTTTGAAACCTTAACTAATTTCTCTAATATTTTATTCCCACTTATTCATCTGTTGTCTTCAAAGTCTTAATTTACTGTTTAATGATCTTTCAACACTCAAACACTATTTTTTGCTTGCCTAACTAAGTAAATCATTTAACCATTGTTGCTTTATCCGTCAATCCTCGTGGGATCGACCCTCACTCACCTGAGGTATTACTTGGTATGACCCGGTGCACTTGCCGGTTAGTCTGTAGTTGTAAATTATCGCACCAAGTTTTTGGCGCCGTTGCTGGGGATTGATAGTGATTAACAACTATTAGTTGTTTGATTGCTTAAATTAGGCGTTTTATTTTTATTTTTCATTTTTTATTTAAAATTTGTTTTAAATATTTTTGAAAAAAATAAAGAAATATATTTAAAAATTTTTATAGCACTAATAATTTTAGTAATTTCTGAAATTAAGTTTAGTGTTTCCTAGTTCAGGTTACCTCACTGGAAATTCTCTACACTCTGACGTAGAGAGTTCCATATTTTCTTGTCTTCTGTTTGTTTATGCGCAGGAACAGAGACAAAGAACATCTCTTAGACTTTGATCCTGAACCTGAAAGGACTCTCAGGCGACGTTTGCAACAAGCAAGACTTTACAAGGCTGCAGAATCTATTTTGGATCCTAATGATGCTGCTAATGCCAATGTGGCAAATCCGAATGGGAATGAGCAACAAAGAAGAGTACTTGGCTCTTACTCTGCTCCTACTGTAGATCTATATGAAAAAAGCATTGTGATGCCTCCTATAGCTGCGAACAACTTTGAGTTGAAGCCACAACTGGTCACCTTGGTGCAACAAAACTGCCAGTATCATGGTCTTCCCCATGAAGACCGAAATCAGTTTATTTCTAGTTTCCTACAGATCTGTGATACTGTGAAGACAAATGGAGTAAACCCAGAGGTGTACAAACTTATGCTCTTCCCATTTGCTTTGAGGGATGGAGCAAAGCTATGGCTAGATTCCTGATGAACGGATAATTTATACGCTTTTTGGCATTATTTTTAGGTAATTTTTAGTATGATCTAGTTACTTTTAGGGATGTTTTCATTAGTTTTTATGCTAAATTCACATTTCTAGACTTTACTATGAGTTTTTGTGTTTTTCTGTGATTTCAGGTATTTTCTGGCCGAAATTGAGGGACTTGAGCAAAACTCTGATAGGAGGCTAACAAAGGACTGCTGATGCTGTTGGAATCTGACCTTCCTGCACTCGAAATGGATTTTCTGGAGCTACAGAACTCCAAATGGCACTCTCTTAACGGCGTTGAAAAGTAGACATCTAGAGATTTCCAGCAATATATAACAATTCATACTTTATTCGTGATTAGATGACGCAAACTGGCACTCAACGCCAGTTCCATGTTGCTGTCTGGAGTCAAACGCCAGAAACACGTCACGAACCGGAGTTGAACGCCCAAAACACGTTACAACTTGTCGTTCAACTCCAAAAGAAGCCTCAGCTCGTGGATAGATCAAGCTCAGCCCAAACATACACCAAGTAGGCCCTGGAAGTGGATTTATGCATCAATTACTTACTCCTGTAAACCCTAGTAGCTAGTCTAGTATAAATAAGATAGTTTACTATTGTATTAGACATCTTTGGACGTTTAGTTCTCAGATCATGGGGGCTGGCCATTCGGCCATGCCTGGACCTTCGCTTATGTATTTTCAACGGTGGAGTTTCTACACACCATAGATTAAGGGTGTGGAGCTCTGCTGTACCTCAAGTTTCAATACGGGCGCATATCTCTTGGATTCCTTGATCAGAATCTTCGTGGTATAAGCTAGAATTGATGGCAGCATTCATGGGAATCCGGAAAGTCTAACCTTGTCTGTGGTATTCCGAGTAGGATTCCGGGATTGAATGACTGTGATGAGCTTCAAACTCCTGAAGGCTGGGCGTTAGTGACAAACGCAAAAGAATCACTAGATTCTACTCCAACCTGATTGAGAACTGACAGATGATTAGTCGTACTGTGACAGAGCATTTGGACCTTTTTCACTAAGAGGATGGGATGTAGCCATTGACAACGGTGATGCCCTACATACAGCTTGCCATGGAAAGGAGTAAGAAGGACTGGATGAATGTAATAAGAAAGTAGAGATTCGGAAGGAACACAGCACCTCCATGCACCTATCTGAAATTCCCACCATTGGATTACATGAGTAACTTTATCTTTATTTTCTGTTTATTTTATTTATCTTTTGAATATCTAATCCAATCATATTTGAATCAGCCTGACTGAGATTTACAAAATGACCATAGATTGCTTCATACCAACAATCTCCGTGAGATCGACCCTTACTCACGTAAGGTATTACTTGGACGACCCAATGCACTTGCTGGTTAGTTGTGCAAAGTTGTGACTAAGTGTGATTCACGTTTGAGAGCGCTACCAAGTCTTTGGAGCCATTGTTGATGATCACAAATCCGTGCACCAAGTTTTTGGCGCCGTTGCCGGGGATTGTTCGAGTATAGACAACTGACGGTTCGTCTTGTTGCTCAGATTAGGTAATTTTCTTTTTATTTTTTCAAAAAGTTTCAAAAAAAAATATTTTTCAAAATTTTTCCCTTTGTTTTCGAAAAATTTACAAATTTTTTTTAGAATGAATTCTAGTGTTTCATGAAATATGTTTTAGCTTGGCTGGCTATTAAGCCATGTCTAACTCATAGGATTTTGATTGAGGACTATGAATTCATTACTTCATTTTTCCAAAATATGTTTTCAAAAAATTTAGTAAGAAAATCCAAAAAAATCAATAAAATCATAAAAAAAAACCAAAAATATTTTGTGTTTCTTGTTTGAGTCTTGAGTCAATTTTTAAGTTTGATGTCAATTGCATATTCATATTGTTCTTGCATTTTTTCGAAAAATTCATGCATTCATGGTGTTCTTCATGATCTTCAAGTTGTTCTTGGTAAGTCTTCTTGTTTGATCTTGATGTTTTCTTGTTTTGCATTTTTTGTTGTTTATCATATGCATTTTTCATTTGTTAGAGTCCATGCATTAAAGATTTCTAAGTTTGGTGTCTTGCATGTTTTCTTTGCATAAAAAATTTTTCAAAAATATGTTCTTGATGTTAATCATGATCTTCAAAGTGTTCTTGATGTTCATCTAGACATTCATAGTGTTCTTGCATGCATCATGTGTTTTGATCCAAAATTTTCATGTTTTGGATCATGTTTGTGTTTTTCTCTCTTCTCATTAAAAATTCAAAAATCAAAAAATATCTTTTCCTTATTTCCCTCCAAATTTTTGAAATTTTGGGTTGACTTGGTCAAAAATTTTTAAAAATTAGTGTTTCTTACAAGTCAAGTCAAATTTTCAATTTTAAAAATCTTATCTTTTTAAAACTTTTTCAAAAATAAAATCTTTTTCATTTTTTTATTTATTTTCGAAAATTTTAAAAATATTTTTCAAAAATCTTTTTCTTAATATTATTTCATAATTTTCGAAATTATGCTAACAATTAATGTGATTGATTCAAAAATTTGAAGTTTGTTACTTTCTTGTTAAGAAAGGTTCAATCTTTAAATTCTAGAATCTTATCTTTTAGTTTCTTGTTAGTTAAGCAATTAATTTTAATTTAAAAAAAATTAAATCTTTTTCAACCATATCTTTTTATCATATCTTCTTATCTTATCTTTTTATCATATCTTGTTATCTTATCTTTTCATCATATCTTTTTCAAAATTTTATCTTTTTCAAAAATTTGATTTCAAAATATCTTATCTAACTTCTTATCTTCTTATTTTTTCAAATTTAATTTTAATATCTTTTTCAACTAACTATTTGACTTTTTGTTTGTTTCTTATCTTTTTCAAAACCACCTAACTACTTTTTCCTCTTTAATTTTCGAAAATATCTCATCTCTTTTTTAAAAATTCTTTTTAATCATTTTTTTTTAATTTTCGAAAATTATTAACTACTTTTTCAAAATTATTTTTGAATTCTCCCTCTCTTCTCTTCTTCTATATATTTATTTATTTACTAACACTTCTCTTTACCTCTCCTCATCTCCAGTCACTGCCTTTATTCTCACCCTTGTGATTGGATTCTCCACTTTTATTCCTTTCTTCTTCTACTAACTGCCTTTATCCTCACCCTTGTGATTGGATTCTCCACTTTTATTCCTTTCTTCTTCTACTAATAATAAGGATCCTCTTTGTCCAGATATAGATGATTCTTCTTCCTTTTCTTTTTCTCTTCTCTCTCATATGAGAAGGAACAAGGAAAAAGGCACTCTTGTTGAAGCTGATCCTGAACCTAAAAGGACTCTGAAGAGGAAACTAAGAGAAGCTAAATTACAACAATCCAGAGGCAACCTTTCTGAAATTTTTGAACAAGAGAAGGAGATGGCAGCCGAACCCAACAATAATAATGTAAGGAGGATGCTTGGTGATTTCACTAAACCAACGTCCAAATTTGATGGAAGAAGCATCTCCATTCCGGCCATTGGAGCAAACAATTTTGAGCTAAAACCTCAATTAGTTGCTCTAATGCAACAGAACTGCAAGTTTCATGGACTTCCATCTGAAGATCCTTATCAGTTTTTAACTGAATTCTTGCAGATTTGTGAGATTGTTAAGACAAATGGAGTAGATCCTGAAGTCTACAGGCTCATGCTTTTCCCTTTTGCTGTAAGAGACAGAGCTAGAACATG
>NC_029774.3:85919221-85920495 GCF_000817695.3 Arachis duranensis | reverse complement strand
TGTTTATCTGAGTTTTCCAAAATGTCATTGGACCATTCTGCAGGTGGATTCATCCACTTAAAGAAAACGCCTGTAGAAGCTCAAGAACTTATTAACATGGTTGCAAATAACCAATTCATGTACACTTCTAAGAGGAATTCCGTGAATAATGGGATGCCTCAGAGGAAGGGAGTTCTTGAAATTGATGCTCTGAATGCCATATTGGCTCAGAACAAAGTATTGACTCAGCAAGTCAACATGATTTCTCAAAGTCTGAATCGATGGTAAAATGCATCCAACAGTACTAAAGAGGCAGCTTTTGAAGAAGCTTATGATCCTAAGAACCCTGCAATAGCAGAGGTAAATTACATGGGTGAACCTTATGGAAACACCTATAATTCATCATGGAGAAATCATCCAAATTTCTCATGGAAGGATCAACAAAAGCCTCAACAAGGCTTTAATAATGGTAGAAGAAACAGGCTAAGTAATAACAAATCTTTTCCATCATCTTCTCAGCAATAGACAGAGAATTCTGAGCAGAGTCCCTCTAATTTAGCAAATTTAGTCTCTTATCTGTCTAAGGCCACTTTGAGTTTCATGAGTGAAACAAGGTCCTCCATCAGAAATTTGGAGGCACAAGTGGGCCAGCTGAGTAAGAAAGTCATTAAAACTCCTCCCAGTATTCTCCCAAGCAATACAGAAGAGAATCCAAAAGGAGAGTGCAAGGCCATTGATGTAATCAATATGGTCGAATGCACAAGGGAGGAGAGGGATGAAAATCCTAGTGAGGAAGACCTCCTGGGACGTCTCTCAAACAAGAAGGAGTTCCCTATTGAGGACCTAAAGGAATCTGAGGATCATATAGAGACCATAGAGATTCCATTAAATATCCTTCTGCCATTCATGAGCTCTGAAGATTATTCTTCCTCTGAAGAGGATGAAGATGTAACTGGAGAGCAAGTTGCTCAATATCTAGGAGCCATCATGAAGCTGAATACCAAGTTATTTGGTAATGAGACTTAGGAAGGTGAACCTCCCTTGCTCATTAGTGAACTTGATATATGGATTCAGTAAACTCTACCTCAAAAGAAACAAGATCCTGGGAAATTCTTAATACCCTGTACCATAGGCACCATGACCTTTGAAAAAGCTCTGTGTGACTTAGGGTCAGGCATAAATCTTATGCCACTCTCTATAATGGAGAAGCTGGAGATCATTGAGGTACAGCCTGCCTTATTCTCATTACAATTGGCAGACAAGTCAGTAAGACAAGCTTATGGATCAGTAGAGGA
>NC_029774.3:85916283-85919066 GCF_000817695.3 Arachis duranensis | reverse complement strand
ACACAATCAAACTCTAAGTTTGGTGTTGGGAGGCCACAACCAAACTCTAAGTTTGGTGTTGAACCCCCATATCCAAACTCTAAGTTTGGTGTTGGGAGTCCACAACTTTGACCTGACCACCTTTGTGGCTCCACGAGAGCCCACTGTCAAACTATTGACATTAAAGAAGCACTTGTTGGGAGGCAACCCAATTTTTATCTAATTTTATTTAATTGTTATTTTGTGTTTTAGTAGGTTCATGATCATGTGGAGTCACGAAAAAATTATTAAAATTAAAAACAGAATAAAAAACAGCAGAAGAAAAATCACACCCTGGAGGAAGGACTTACTGGCGTTTAAACGCCAGTAAGGTGCATCTAGCTGGCGTTCAACACCAGAACAGAGCATGGATCTGGCGCTGAACGCCAGAAACAAGCAACATCCTGGCGTTTGAATGCCAGGAATATGCCCTGAGGAAAGCTGGTGCTGAACGCCAGTAACAAGCATGGAACTGGCATTCAACGCCAGAAACATGCTGCACATGGGCGTTAAACGCCCAGAACGTGCACCACTTCGGCGTTTAAATGCTAGAATGGTATGCTAAGGCATTTTACATGCCTAATTGGTGCAGGGATGTAAATCCTTGATACCTCAGGATTTGTGGACCCCACAGGATCCCCACCTAACATATTCCCACCTTACCTCCTAATTAATCCTATAACACTCTTCCCCAAAAACCCCACCTACCTTCAAAATTCAAAAATCTTTCCCACCCAAACCCACCCTAAATGGCCGAACCTACCCTCTCCCCCCTCCCTATATATACCCCTCCATTCTACTTCATTTTCACACAACACAAACCTCTCTTCTCCTTCTTGGCTGAATACACTTCTCCCCCTCTCCTCCATATTTTCTTCTTCTTCTTCTTCTCTTCTTTCATCTCTTGCTTGAGGGTGAGCAATATTTTAAGTTTGGTGTGGTAAAAGCATAAGCTTTTTGTTTTTCCATAACCATTGATGACACCCAAGGCCGGAGAATCCTCTAGAAAAGGAAAAGGAAAAGGAAAGACAAAAGCTTCCACCTCCGAGTCATGGGAGATAGAAAGATTCATCTCCAAAGCCTATCAAGACCACTTCTATGATGTTGTGGCCAAGAAGAAGGTGATCCCTGAGGTCCCTTTCAAAGCTCAAGAAAAATGAGTATCCGGAGATCCGACATGAAATCCGAAGAAGAGGTTGGGAAGTCCTAACCAATCCCATGCAACAAGTCAGAATCTTAATGTTTCAAGAGTTCTATGCCAATGTATAGATCACTAGGAACCATGATCAAAGTGTGAATCCAAATCCAAAGAATTATCTTACAATGGTTCGGGGGAAATACTTAGATTTTAGTCCAAAAAATGTGACGTTGGCGTTCAACTTACCCATGATGCAAGGAGATGCCCGCCCCTACACTAGAAGGGTCAACTTTAATCAAAGGTTGGACCAAGTCCTTATGAACATATGTGTGGAAGGAGCTCAATGGAAAAGAGACTCCAAAAGCAAGCCGGTTCAACTAAGAAGACTGGACCTCAAGCCTGTGGCTAGAGGATGGTTGGAGTTCATTCAACGCTCCATCGTCCCCACTAGCAACCGATCTGAAGTTACTGTGGATCGGGCCATCATGATTCATAGCATCATGATTGGAGAGGAAGTAGAAGTTCATGAAGTCATCTCCCATGAATTCTAAAAAATAGCCGATAAGTCCTCTACTTTGGCAAGGCTAGCTTTTTCTCATCTTATTTGCCATCTATGTTACTCAGTTGGAGTTATCATAGAAGGAGACATCCTTATTGAGGAGGACAAACCCATCATTAAGAAAAGGATGGAGCAAACAAGAGAGCCCACTCATGGAGCCCAAGGGACGCATGAGGAAGTTCATCACCAAGAAATCCCGGAGATGCCTCAAGGAATGCACTTTCCTCCCAACAACCATTGGGAACAACTCAACACTTCCTTAGAAGATTTGAGTTACAATGTGGAACAATTAAGGGTGGAACATCAAGAGCACTCTATCATTCTCCATGAAATAAGAGAAGATCAAAGAGCAATGAGGGAGGAGCAACAAAGGCAAGGAAGGGACATAGAAGAGCTTAAGGACATCATTGGTCCTTCAAGAAGAAGACGCCACTAAAGTGGACTCATTCTTTGTTCTTATTTCTCTGTTTTTCGATTTTTATGCTTCATGTCTATTTATGTTTTGTGTCTCTACTTCATGATCATTAGTATATAGTAACTATGTCTTAAAGCTATGAATAAATTCCATAAATCCTTCACCTCTCTTAAATAAAAAATATTTTTTCAAAAGAACAAGAAGTACATAAATTTCAAAAATTGTCCTTGAATTTAATTTAATTATATTGATGTGGTGACAATACTTTTTGTTTTTCTGAATGAATGCTTAAACAGTGCATATTTTTTATCTTGTTGTTTATGAATGTTAAAATTGTTGGCTCTTGAATGAATGATGAACAAAGAAAAATGTTATTGATGATCTGAAAAATCATGAAATTGATTCTTGAAGCAAGAAAAAGCAGTGAAAAACAAAAGCTTGAAAAAAAAAGAGAAAAAAAGCAAGCAGAAAAAGCCAATAGCCCTTAAAACCAAAAGGCAAGGGTAAAAAGGATCCAAGGCTTTGAGCATCAATGGATAGGAGGGCCCAAGGAAATAAAAGCGAGGCCTAAGCGGCTAAATCAAGCTGTCCCTAACCATGTGCTTGTGTCATGAAGGCCCAAGTGAAAAGCTTGAGACTGAGTGGTTAAAGTC
>NC_029774.3:85915676-85916071 GCF_000817695.3 Arachis duranensis | reverse complement strand
TAGTTGTGTTCAAGAATCAACATACTTAACTAGGAGAATCAATAACACTATCCAAAATTCTAAGTTTCTAGAGAAGCCAATCATTCTAAACTTCAAGGGAGAAAGTGAGATGGCAAAACTGTTCAGAAGCAAAAAGCTATAAGTCCCGCTCATCTAATCAAAATTAATATTCATTGATATTTTGAAATTTATAGTATATTCTCTTCTTATTATCCTAATTGATTTTCAGTTGCTTGGGGACAAGCAACAATTTAAGTTTGGTGTTGTGATAAGCGGATAATTTATACACTTTTTGGCATTATTTTTAGTAGGATCTAGTTAGTTTTTAGTATATTTTTATTAGTTTTTAAGTAAAATTCACATTTCTGGACTTTACAATGAGTTTGTGTGTTTTT
>NC_029774.3:85912515-85915620 GCF_000817695.3 Arachis duranensis | reverse complement strand
TCAGAACTCTGATAGGAGGCTAACAAAGGACTGCTGATGCTGTTGGAATCTGACCTCCTTGCACTCGAAATGGATTTTCTGGAGCTACAAAACTTCAAATTGCGCGCTCTCAACGGCGATAGAAAGTAGACATCCAGAGCTTTCCATCAATATATAATAGTCCATATTTTATTCATGATTAGACGATGTAAACTGGCGCTCAACGCCAGTTCCATGTTACTGTCTGGAGTCAAACGCCAGAAACACGTCACAAACCGAAGTTGAACACCCAAAACACGTTACAACTTGTCGTTCAACTCCAAAAGAAGCCTCAGCTCATGGATAGATCAAGCTCAGCCCAAACATACACCAAGTGGGCTCTGGAAGTGGATTTATGCATCAATTACTTACTCTTGTAAACCCTAGTAGCTAGTCTAGTATAAATAGGATAGTTTACTATTGTATTAGACATCTTTGGACGTTTAGTTCTCAGATCATGGGGGCTGGCCATTCGGCCATGCCTGGACCTTTCACTTATGTATTTTCAATGGTGGAGTTTCTACACACCATAGATTAAGGGTGTGGAGCTCTGCTGTACCTCAAGTTTCAATGCAATTACTATTATTTTCTATCCAATTCGAGTTATTCCTATTTTAAGATATTCGTTGCACTTCAACTTGATGAATGTGATGATCCATGACAATCATCATCATTCTCACCTATGAACGCACGTGACTGACAACCACTTCCGTTCTACCTTAGACCGGGCGTATATCTCTTGGATTCCTTGATCAGAATCTTCGTGGTATAAGCTAAAATTGATGGCGGCATTCATGGGAATCCGGAAGGTCTAACCTTGTCTGTGGTATTCCGAGTAGGATTCCGGGATTGAATGACTGTGATGAGCTTCAAACTCCTGAAGGCTGGGCGTTAGTGACAAACACAAAAGAATCACTGGATTCTACTCCAACCTGATTGAGAACCGACAGATGATTAGCCGTGCTGTGACAGAGCATTGAGACCTTTTTCACTGAGAGGATGTGATGTAGCCATTGACAACGGTGATGCCCTACATACAGCTTGCAATGGAAAGGAGTAAGAAGGATTGGATGAATGTAATAAGAAAGTAGAGATTCGGAAGGAACACAGCACCTCCATGCACCTATCTGAAATTCCCACCATTGGATTACATGAGTAACTTTATCTTTATTTCCTATTTATTTTATTTATCTTTTGAATATCTAATCCAATTATATTTGAATCAGCCTGACTGAGATTTACAAGATGACCATAGATTGCTTCATACCAACAATCTCCGTGGGATCGACCCTTACACACGTAAGGTATTACTTGGACGACCCAGTGCACTTGCTGGTTAGTTGTGCGGAGTTGTGACTAAGTGTGATTCACGTTTGAGAGTGCTACCAAGTCTTTGGAGCCATTCTTGATGATCACAAATCCGTGCACCAATTCCCAACCCAAGGAGAGCCTGGATACTTGGAACAAGGTTGTTACTGAGTTTCTCACTAAATTTTTCCCACCAAAGAAGCTGACTAAGCTTAGGGTGGAGGTTCAGACCTTCACACAGAAGGATGGTGAAACTCTGTATGAAGCTTGGGAGAGATACAAGCTACTGACTAGGTAATGCCCTCCAGACATGTTCTCCAAATGGACTCAACTAGATATCTTTTATGAAGGCTTAGGTGAAATGTCGAAGATGTGCTTAGACAATTCTGCAGGAGGTTCATTGCACAAGAAGAAGACACCAGAGGAGACTATTGAGCTTATTGAATTGGTTGCTAGCAACCAATATTTATACTCATCTAACAGGAATCCTATGAACTCTAAGACTCCTCAGAAGAAGGGTGTCATGGAAGTAGAAGATCTTAATGCTATCCTTGCTCAGAACAAGCTTATGTCTCAGCAAATAAGTCTACTTACTCAACACATGGGTGGCATGCAAGTCTCAGCTATTAACACCCAAAATCCACCTCAAGAGGTCTCCTATGACATGGCAGGAAATTTAGTGCAAAATGATAACTATGATTATGTTCAATCCTCTTCCGAACAAGTCAATTACATGGGGAGTGGTTCTAGAAATTCCAATAATGACCCCTATTCTCAGACATACAATCAAGGATGGAGAAATCACCCAAATTTTGGGTGGAGAGACTGACGGTTGGATTTTTGATGGTTTAGAATTTCACAAATGAATTCTCGTTGCAAGTATAGATTCTAAACCAATCACTAATCCTTTCATACAAAAGATTGTTTGTCACTAAAACAAACCCCTAATTTTATAAACCGAAGTATTCAAACCTCGGGTCGTTCTCCCTAGGAATTGTAATGAAGTGTCTTGTTATTGGTTGTGAATTATATTTGGGGTTTTTAAGCTTTTGGACAAGAAATATAAATGGCAAAGAAAATAAACTAACAACTAACAAAGCTCTTAGAAAGATATGAGAACTAGAAGTCCTATCCTAGTTATCCTCCTCAATTGTGATGACAAATTGTCCATTGCTCCCACTTAGTTACCCTCTAACCATGGAGGAAAGTCAAGTGGATGAATCAATTTGATTCCTCAAGTTACTAAATAAAGGAAAGTCAAGTGGATGAATTGACTTGAGCCACAAGTCCTAGCCAACTCCCAAGGAAAGACTAGCTTTAGTGCACTCCAAACCAATTAGCAATATCTCCAATTATCAATCAACAAAGGAATTAGATAACTCAAGTGTCACTAATTACTCTACCTAGGCCAAGAGGAACAAAATCTACACTAAAATTAAAAGAGACATTTCAACAAACACATGGAGTGCAATAGAAGTAAACATTATTAAATGCAAGAATTAAAGGAATCTATAACTACAAAAACAAGAGATCAACAATGGAAGAGCAAAGAAGACACATTTATTATGAATTACCTCTTATTGAATTGGAAGAATGTAGAAAGAACAATACTAGATCTACAACAAAATGTAAGAACAACATAAAGGAAATTACAACAAAAGAATAGAAGAAGAATGAATCTAACAACAAGGAATTGAAAGGTAGAAGTAGAAGAAAGCAAAGATTAAAACCTAGATCTAAAAACTAATCCTAATCCTAATCCTAATTCTAGAGAGAAGT
>NC_029774.3:85900087-85912485 GCF_000817695.3 Arachis duranensis | reverse complement strand
TTCTCTCTCTAAAACTAACTCTAACTCCTCAAACTAAGCTAATGATCAAAAGTCTGACAAGTTTCTAAAAGTATCTTGATTCCCCTTCAATACTTGACTTAAATAGCATCAGAAATGAGTTGGATTGGGCCCACATGGCTCCTAAAACCGCTGGGGACGATTTCATAATAGTGGGCCACGGACAGAATCGGCGCGCGCGCGCAAAGTGCGCGTGCGCGCCCCTGAACGCGACGCAACATATGGCAAAATTTATATCATTTCGAAGCCCCGGATGTTAGCTTTCCAACCCAACTGGAACCGCATCATTTGGACCTCTGTAGCTCAAGTTATGGTCGATTAAGTGCGAAGAGGTCGGCTTGACAGCTTTCCGGTTCTTTCATTTCTTCATGAGTTCTCCAACTTTACATGCTTTTTCTGCTTTACAAATCCTTCATTTCTTGAATTCTCTCGTTTTGCATGCTTTCCTTCCTCACTTTTTCAATTCATATTTGCCTTGAAAACCTTAAATTACTCAACAAACACATCAAGGCATCAGATGAAATTAAACTGAATAAAATTTAGCAAATAAGGACTTAAAGAGCATGTTTTCACTTTTAAGCACAATTTAGGGAAAATTTACAAAACCATGCTATTTCATTGAATAAATGTGGGTAAAAGGTTATAAAATCCCCTAAATTAAGCACAAGATAAACCCACAAAATGGGGTTTGTCAACCTCCCCACACTTAAACCAAGCATGTCCTCATGCTTAAACCAAAAGAAAGCAAAGGGGTCAACATTTATTCAATGTAAATAAACTATATGCATGCAACTAAATGCAAAATGATTCTACCTACTTGGTTAAAATTAGATCATTCTCCAAGACATACATGCACAAGTAGGGCTTAAGATCATATAATGATTCATGAATCCTACCAATTGAAGTATAAATATGAAGTTCATATAGACTTGCAAGAAGAACGCTCATGAAAGCCGGGAATCAAGGAATTGAGCATCGAACCCTCACCGGAAGTGTTTGCACTCTAGTCGCTCGGTGTTTGGAGTTGATTCTCTCGATTCTCCCCTAATCATGCTTTCCAAGATTTATTTTTTCATCTAACAATCAACAATTATTCAATGCACGCATACATGTATCATGAGGTCTTTTCTTTAGGTTGTAATGGGGCTAGGGTCAAGGTAGGATCATATATGGCTAGTGGACTTAGGATTTGAATCTTTGATTAACTGAAACTTTCCCACCTAACCTATATAATGACCTATACAATTAAGTACTAATCTAACTACCCATTTCTCACTTTTTCACATACTCATGCAATTTCTTTTCATTTCACAACACTTATGCATTGATCTTTATTGGACTATACTTTGATTTGGGGCATTTTGTCCCCTTTTTATTTCTTTCTTTTTCTATATTTTTTTTTCTTTTCCTTTTCCATATTATTTTTTTCTTTTCTTTTTCTTTTGTTTTTCTCATTTTTTTTTCTTTCTATATACAAAAACCTCAATGCATAAAGTTTTACATTTGATCAATACATGAGTATGTACCCAATTCCCAATATTTTCAATAATAATACAAAACTACCCTTTTATTCACCCAATGTCCCAAGATTCCCACACTTGAATGATACTCACACACACTAGCCTAAGCCAATCAAAGATCCAAATTACGGACATTTATTGTTTTTCGCTTTAAGGCTTGTAATGTGCTAAATTAAAGAACAAGTGGGTTAAGCGTAGGCTCAAATTGGCTAACAAAGGGATATAAAAGGTAAGGCTTTTTGGATAAGTGAGCTAATGAAATGATGGCCTCAATCATATAAATGCATGAATACAAGGAATAATGGGACATATAGATTCAAACAAATCAAAGATTACAATCATAGAAGGAGAATAATGCACACAAGAAGGAGGAATAAGTGGTTATAAGATGTAACCACACCATTAGGCTCAAAACTCACTTGCTTGTGTTCTTAGCTCAAAAACCATGTTCCAAAATACATTCTTTCAAGCAATTTCCACAAATTTTCTTTTTCAAATTGGTAGGTTACCCTAAAACAGTTTCTTGGAAAGAAAATCATCACCCTAACCAAGTAGTCTTAATAAGAAAAAGGTAGTAAAATATGTATAAATTCTAACTTAACATGCAACCTATCATGCAATGCAACTATAACAAAGGCATCAAAGCAATTAGAACATAGGCGGGGGCTAATGCCAAATAAAGGTATTGTTCTCTACTACATGGTAGCTACAACATGTGAGTAAGAAAACAATTTAAGCAAAGGGCATATCAACTAATACTTGATGCAAGAGTGAAGTTAAAGCATGGAGAGTATATGGAGCATCAAGATCAAATAAGGATTGACACAAACAAGATTAGTGATACGCATGAAAGCATTTGATTCTATCCTAATTCAATGATGAAGCGGTACAAGAAAAAAAACAAAGGGTAATGAATTAGGAAAGACCAAAGCACTAATCTTGTGTGTTGACAAATATTACAATTAATGTAACAAGTCATGAAGCACCAAAACAAATGCAAGAAATTCTCAACAATTGAGTGAGAGAGTTCAACACTATTATTAAAATGAGAAATTTAGAAAATAAAATGAGAACAAATTATAGAAACAAAATTAAAATGCAAAGAAGAAAAGTATGCAAATGTAATAGACCAAAGAAAATAGAAGAAGAGAAAAATTTTTTTTTAAATTTTTTTTTATTTTTTTTAGTATTTTATTTATTTATTTATTATTATATTTTTTTTATTATTAGCTTAGAGACCAACCTTAGAGACCTCAGAATTTCAACAATAATTCTCAGGGCGGCTTTCAACAGAACAATTACAATAACCGCCAATCTCAGCCTCAGCAAGCTAACTCTAAATCCAAGGAAGATTCTAATTAGGAGATGATGAGGAGTTTTATGCCGGAAACCAGAGCCTCCATTAGAAACTTGGAAGTGCAAATGGGTCAGCTGAGCAAGCAAATACCTGAGAGGTCTGCAAGTACATTTCCATGTGATACACTGGTGAACCCAAGAGAAGACTGCAAGATTATTCAATTGAGAAGTGGTAAAACAGCTAGCTCTGAGACAAGTGCAATGAAGAGCTAGTTGAAAAGAATGCTCCAGAGGAGAAAAAGGAAGAAGTGGAGCACGCCCCTCCAAAGCGTGTAGACAACCCACTCCATGACTCTCTAGACACGTATCCTACATTGCCAAAGGCTCTTGAATACAAGCCAAAAATGCCATATCCTCAGAGACTTCAGAAGGCTTCCAAAGAAAAGCAGTTCTCTAAATTTTTAGATGTCTTCAAGAAGCTACAGATCAACATTCCCTTTGCAGAGGCTTTTGAGCAAATGCCTCTCTATGCTAAATTTATGAAATAGCTGTTGACCCACAAGAGGAATTGGAAGGAACAAAAAACAGTGGTGTTAACTAAGGAATGCAGTGCCATTATTCAATATAACCTTCCTGAGAAGATGCCAGATCCAGGGAGCTTTGTAATTCCTTATACCATTGGAGATGTCACCATTCAGAGAGCTTTATGTGACCTTGGAGCTAGCATCAATCTCATGCCACTTTCAGTGATGAAAAAGCTTCAAATTGAGGAGGTAAAGCCCACTTGTATTTCTCTTCAACTTGCTTATCTTTCTATTAAATTACCTGTGGGTGTTGTTGAGGATTTACTTGTTAAAATTGGACCATTCATCTTTCCTGTTGATTTTGTTATATTAGACATAGAAGAGGAGGTAAAATCCTCTATTATACTTGGTAGACCCTTTTTAGCTACAGGTAGAGCTCTAATTGATGTACAAAACGGTGAATTGACCCTGAGGGTCAATGAAAAACATGTTTTAAAGCTCTCAAGCACCCTAATGATTCTGAAAGGTGTATGAAAATAGATGTTATTGAACCACTTGTTCAAGAGGTACTGAAAGCTAAGGTGCTTGATGACATTTTGGATCCTGTTTCTGAGTATGAATTAGTTGAAGTTGATGATTCACCATCCCAGAAGGCAATGGCTTACATGCCTAAAGCAAAGGAGGAAGCCCCCAAGCTTGAGCTCAAACCCTTACCTCTTTCTCTGAAATATGTGTTCTTGGGTGAGAATGACTCATATCCGGTGATTATTAGCTCTTCCCTGAAGCCTAAAGAGGAAGAGGCGCTTATTTCAGTGCTCAAAAGCCATAAAACAGCTCTTGGGTGGACCATTAGTGACTTGAAGGGAATTAGTCCAACCAAGTGTATGCACAAGATCCTCCTTGAAGATGAAGCTTAACCAGTTGTACAACCACAAAGGAGACTCAATCCAACCATGAAAGAGGTGGTCCAAAAAGAGGTAATGGAACTATGGGAAGCAGGAACTATTTACCCTATTTCTGACAGTCCCTGGGTAAGTCCTGTGCAGGTAGTTCCCAAGAAAGGAGGGATGACAGTGATCAAGAATGAAAAGAATGAGCTTATTCCCACAAGAACAGTCACATGATGGAGAATGTGTATAGACTACAAGAGGCTCAACAGTGCTACAAGGAAAGATCATTTCCCCTGCCTTTCATTGATTAAATGCTTGAGTGGTTAGCTGGTCATGCATTTTATTGCCTTTTAGATGGATACTCTGGATATAACCAAATTGCGGTGGACCCTCAAGATCAAGAAAAGACAGCATTCACATGCCCTTTTGGAGTATTTGCCTACAGAAGAATGTCTTTTGGACTTTGCAATGCTCCATCAACTTTTCAGAGGTGTATGCTTTCAATTTTTTCTGATATGGCTGAAAAGTTTATTGAGGTATTTATGGATGACTTTTCTATTTTTGGTAATTCTTTTGAATCATGCCTTAAGCATTTATCTCTTGTCTTGAAACGGTGTCAAGAATCAAACCTTGTTTTAAATAGGGAAAAATGTCATTTTATAGTTACAGAAGGTATTGTTCTTAGACACCAGATTTCAAGTAATGGAATTGAGGTTGACAGAGCAAAGGTGGAGGTAATTGAAAAATTACCACCACCAACTAGTGTTAAGGCAGTCAGGAGTTTCTTGCGTCATGCAGGATTTTATAGAAGATTTATAAAGGATTTTTCTAAAATTGCTAAACCTCTAAGCAACCTGTTGGTTGCTAATGTTCCTTTTATCTTTGATTTTGATTGTTTGCATGCTTTTGAAACTCTGAAAGCAAACCTTACCTCTGCTCCCATTATAGCTCCTCCTGATTGGGATCTACCATTTGAATTAATGTGTGATGCTAGTGACTTTGCTATAAGAGCTGTTTTAGGACAGAGGCATGGTAAGCTTGTACATGTTATTTACTATGTCAGTCGTGTGTTAAATGATGCCCAAAAGAATTACACAACTACATAAAAGGAATTATTAACTGTTATGTATGCTGTTGATAAGTTTAGGTCCTATTTACTTGGTTCTAAGGTTATTATTTATATTGATCATGCTGCTTTAAAGTACCTTCTAACCAAACAGGATTCTAAACCAAGATTAATCAGATGGGTGTTGCTCCTTTAGGAGTTTGATATTGAGATAAAAGACAGGAAAGAGTCAGAGAATCAAGTAGCTGACCATCTTTCCAGAATTGAGCCTGAAGCAGGAGTACAACCACCCACAGCTATGACTGAGACATTTCTGGATGAGCAATTGTTCCTCATACAAGAGGCTCCATGGTTTGTAGACATTGCAAATTATAAGTCCATGAATTTTATCCCAAGGGAGTATAGTAGGCAACAAGTGAAGAAGCTATTAACTGATGCAAAGTACTACATTTGGGAGAAACCATACCTTTTTAAAAGGTGTTCAGATGGAATCATCCGGAGATGTGTCCCAGATGAAGAAAAACGGCAGATTCTTTGGCACTGTCATGGTTCTGAGTATGAAGGCCACTTTGGTGGTGAAAGGACAGCTACAAAGGTCCTTTAGAGCGGGTTTTACTGGCCGACTCTCTTCAGAGACTCAAGAGCTTTTGTGAAACACTATGACAGATGTGAAAAAGCCACAAATCTCCCTGCCAACCATGAAATGCCACAGCAAGGGATCCTTGAGGTTGAGTTATTTGATGTGTGGGGTATTGATTTCATGGGACCTTTCCCACCCTCACATTCAAACAACTATATTCTAGTGGCAGTTGATTATGTGTCCAAATGGGTAGAAGCTGTAGCTCTACCCACCAATGATGCCAAGGTGGTAATGAGCTTTCTTCAGAGATATATCTTTAGCCGGTTTGGTATCCCAAGGACACTCATTAGTGATGATGGAAGCCATTTCTGTAACAGACAGCTGGACTCTCTTCTACAGAGATATGGAGTCCGTCATAAAGTGGTAACCCCCTATCACCCTCAGACAAGTGGACAGGTTGAAGTTTCCAATAGGGAACTCAAGAGGATTCAAGAGAAGACTGTCAGTATTTCAAGGAAGGATTGGTCTAGGAAGCTTGATGATACTCTCTGGGCATACCGGACAGCATACAAGACTCCCATTGGCATGTCCCCTTATCAGTTAGTCTATGGCAAAGCCTGTCACTTGCCAGTTGAGTTAGAGCATAAAGCTTACTAGGTAATCCAATATCTGAATCTTGATTCAGAAGCTGCAGGAATCAAGCGAATGCTTCAGTTGAATGAGCTTGATGAATTCAGATATTCAGCCTATGAGAATGCCAAACTCTATAAGGAGAGAACCAAGCTACTGCATGACAAGAAGATTGCCATAAGAGTCTTTGAGTTAAGACAAAGAGCGCTTCTATATAATTCAAGGCTCAAATTCTTTCCCGGGAAGCTGAAATTTCAATGGTCAGGACTGTTTGTGGTTACCAGAGCTTCACCATATGGTCATGTGGAAATATAAGAAGAGAATTCTGATAGAAAATTTACAGTGAATGGCCGGAGGTTGAAGCACTATCTTGGAGGCGAGATTGATTGCCAGAGGTCCACTCATCTGCTGAACTAGCAGAACTGACCATCAAGCTAGTGACGTTAAAGAAGCGCTTGTCGGGAGGCAACCGAATAATTTCGTATCCTTAGTTATTTTTCGTAGTAGTAGTTTTCTTACTTATTTGATTTTTATTGAGTTTTTACTAATTTTTTGATCATGCAGCTATGTTAGAATAGGAACCGGATAATTCAAAAAAAAAACGAGCACACGACGCGCAAGCGTCGCTGACGCGTACGTGTCATATGCATGTGCGTGAAAAATAAAATTTGACAGAGAGTTGAGTGGGAGTAGCGCTGGAAGCATGCTGAAAGCACAAGCCGCATCACGCATACGCGTAACACACGTGTGCGCGTCGTTTGCACTTTTTGCCTTCCACGCGTGCGCGTGAGTGCCTCGTACGTGTGACTTTAAAATTCGACGTAAATATGTGTTTGGACAGAGAGTTGTGCTGGTTTGATGCTGGAAGTGTGCTAAACGCACAAAATTGACCACACAAAGGCGTCCCTGACGCGTGCGCGTTATTTGCACAAATGTCCTTCCACGCGTACGCGTGCATGACGCGCATGCATCGTATAAAAATATTGGTGCCCAAGTCACGCGAACAGAGAGTTGTGCATGTGCGCGGCTAGCTTCGCGTGAATCGCGCAAAACCCAGGGTATGCGGACGCGTGCCTGACGCTGTCGTGTCATTAAGAAAATTTGCGACCCACGTGTACGCGTGCCGTACACGTACGCGTTGCCTACGCCGCACAACTACATTAGTTCACCGCCTAGTTTTAATTTTCTTTCCCCCTCTCCCAATCCTAATTCTCTCTTGTTCTTTTATCCTTTTCTTTTTCTTTCATCATAATATTTGTCTCTTTCTATTTTTAGTTCTTCTTTGCTTGAGGACAAGCAACCCTTTAAGTTTGGTGTTGACGCTTCGCTTAAGGGTTTTCTGTTTATTCCTATGGCACCAAAAGGGAGGCGAATCATCTTCACTGAGGAGCACAACCTGAAGAATAAAGAGACCGCTAGGATAACTAAGGTGGTTGAGTTCCTTTCATTTTTTATTCCTCCCCTCTTTCTCTATGTTATGTTTCGGTTTTCTGCTATTTTGCTTTGTTTGTTGCATGATCCTTTATTAGTTAGAATTCTAGGACTAGTTTAGTTTTTTCTTACTTGCTTTAATTCTGAAAAGATGTCTCATGTATTACTCACTGAGCTTGAATTCAAATAAAAATTACAGAAGTGATGTATTGCATGAGAAATTGAGTTAATTTTAAAAGTAGTCTTATCTACTTAAATGTGGTGGTATTAATTGTAATTTTGAATGCATGACATGAACAGTGCATATTTAAATTTGAATAAAAGAATGTTGATGTACAAGGAACAGGAATTTAGAGAATTATTATGATTTCTCTGAAATTAATGAAAGTTTAAATCCTTGAAGCAAAAGAAACAGCAAAAGAAAAATAAAAGCAAGGTCCAAGACTTTGAGCATCAATGACTAGGGAGGTCAGACAGGATTGAAAGCTCAAAGAGTTGTTTTCCTAATCACATGCTTGTGGTGTTCTTGTGTCAAATAATCCTTGAGACAAAACATTTAGAGTCGAGATCAATTGCAGAGTACGCTAAAGGCTTTGAGCACCACTGTCTGAGGATAATCAGAAAAAAAATTTTAATAAAATAAAATAAAATAAAATATTTAGAACTTAAAGAGAGTTCCCCAGTTAAGTATTTGTGGTGTTTCTGTGTCAAGTAAAGCTTGAGACAAAACATTTAAAGTCACGGGTAGGCTCAAGGTGCAAAGCACCAAAGAAAACTTGTTGTGTTCAAGGACTAAATTGAGTTACAAAAGATCAGAGAATTCATAATATTATCCATATTCTAATTCCAGATGACAGTAACATTCTTCTGATTCAAAGGAGAGTGAGATGCCAAAACTATTTAGGATTCCAGTTGTAAACCCCACTATAAAAAGAGACATGGACTTAATCAAACTCTCATTCTCATGCAAATTCACATCCTAAGCCTTTATTAATTTGGTTGCTTGAGGACAAGCAACAATTTAGGTTTGGTGTTGTGATGCGTGAGCATCTTTCCTATCTTTTCCTAGTGAATTTGCATCTAATTTGTTCAGTTCAATAAAGAACTAATTATCTTTTAGCCAATATGGATGCTACTTTGTTTATTTTAGGTAGCATTCGACTGGATTTGATGGAGTTTCTGCAGCACAAGAACAAAAGGAGATGGCAGCGAGGAGCGACGCATACGCGTGACTGACGCGTGCGCGTGATTTGGAGCTTTCCATGGCGACGTGTGTGCGTGACTGACGCGTACGCGTAATTTGAAGAATTGCATAGTGACGCGTGCGCGTGACCGACGCGAACGCGTGACTTCAGAAAAAGACCATTGACGCGTACGCGTGACTGACGCGTACGCGTGACATGCACCATGTGCAGAAAACGCAAAAAAATGCTGGGGACAATTTCTGGGCAGTTTTGACTCAGTTTTAAGCCCAAAAAACACATATTAGAAGCTGTAGAATGGACAAACATGTGGTCCCCACCCATCAACTGAAGACCTACTGATTATTCTGATTTAAATTCAAATCTTATTTTTAGGAAAAGATATTATTTTTAATTTTAGATAATTAGATTTTAAATTTATTTGGATTAGTTATAAAAAGGAATTCCATTAGTTAACTTGAAGAGGCCATCAGATTGGAACTCTGTACATTTTATTAGAATCCTTATTTTCTTCTCTGAACCATGAGCAACTAATCCTCCATTGTTAAGGTTAGGAGCTCTGTCTATTTGTATGGATTGATTTTATTGCTTTTTCTATTTTAATTCATGTATGGATTTTTAATTTAAGAATTGTTTTCGCTCTTTATCTTATGAATTTGGGTGGAATGGAAGTATGACCCTCTTTCTATTTGAGTTCTTGTAAAACTTGGAAAAGATCTTTACTTGAACAACAGCTTGAAAACATATTCTCCTAAATTTTAATTATTTGGATTTAACGGGATACGTGACATATAATCCTTTTATTTTTGGGTAATTAGAGTTTTTGTGGCATATAAACTGGAATTTGATCATGCAGCTTCTAATTGGAATTAATTTACCAAGGAATTGGCAGTTAATGAATTTTAGAGGAGACTAGAAAGGTCTAAGGAATTAGGGTCTAGTCACATATGGTTTGCCATAAATTAAATCCTACATGATTAAAATAGTTAGCAAGAAAAGTTAAACCAGAAGAATAGACAACTCTGAAACCTTAACTAATTTTTCCAATATTTTATTTCCACTTATTCATCTACTGTCTTCAAACTCTTAATTTACTCTTTAATGATCTTTCAACACTCAAACACTATTTTTTGCTTGCCTAACTAAGTAAATCATTTAACCATTGTTGCTTGATCCGTCAATCCTCGTGGGATCAACCCTCACTCACCTGAGGTATTGCTTGGTACGACTCGGTACACTTGCCAGTTAGTCTGTGATTGTAAATACCGCACCAACGATCTTGGTCGATATCAAGGTGCAAACCCATGCTACCACTCCCTCGACTATCAGTGGTGGCACAAGTTGACGTGTGGTCAGAAGCAGCATGCCTTCGATGAGATGAACCATTGACTGTTGCCTGATATAGATGAGAAGGTCGTTGTTGTTGCTCAAATGTGTCAAAGTCTGAAGAAGAAAGGCACCACCAGCAACCTATCAGCGAATTTGATCATCCTCTATTATATTAATCTGTGGTGAGAATAGGGAAAAGTCTGCATACAAAGGTTAGCGGTGGCTCTGCTGGCTGTGATGTGTGCTTTGGTGGCTCTGCTAGTTGTGACGTGCTCTGCGGTGGCTCTACTGGCTGTAATAGCTATACTGGTTGTGGTATGATTACTGGGATAACTGTAGTGGCTATTCTAGCTATGGCTGGTAATAAGAAAATGGCTAAAACACTGCATGATGCTATGGTGGCTACTGTGGTGGTTGATATGGTTGCTGCTAAGGAATGAGTTCCGACAACCTGAGCTACATTCCGAATAAACCTAAGTACTAACTCTGATAATCAACAGACGGTTTGAAGTCGGTGATTGGAAGTAGATGCCTCTCTCGCAATCGATTGTCATGGCGATTCGCCCATAATTGTATTCATCCAACATATATCCTGTTCCAGTCATGGCATTGTATTCCATGAAGAGTGATGCAATGCTGATCAACTGCGATGACTTGTGCAGGCTTAAGGGGTTGTGCATTCCCATACTGGCGCAAGACTTGGTCCGTAGGGTGCCATTTCACATACTCAAATGACAGCAACAACCCCACTGTGTCATACACCTCAAGGTGTGGAATTACATCGTTAGGTATGATCATCCCTTCATATGGCCGCCAAACAAACTGTAATATATTAAGTGGGCCAATAGATTATTAGTATCATAATTAGTATCGTAAATTAATATCGTACATTAATAGACGTATTGACATCATCCATGTTTCTTGCCTAATAGATGTTACGCTCTTTGACATCCTGCTCTGGTTCATAGAAGATGACCCTACCTACGACACATAACATTAATATTGGTAGTAAACTGTAAACAGATTACAGGTCTAATTCGATTAACTTATTAATACTGTTATCTCTGTGCAGCCTGTATTTTAGATGGTGTAACCTGCTGTCTTGGAATATGTGCAAACTACAGCATTCTCTCCCACACTCAAACAAACAACAGATTAAACGAACCATCCATCTCCTTGCAATCGTGCTGTAATGCACGACACAATGACCTGTAAAGATGCACGAGAGTTGCTGAGTGCGAATTCGCTTAAAATTTTGGCAAAATAGTAGATACTTCGCTTGTGCATATGCTGTTGACTTACTCGCGAAGAGGGTGGTACTCAACAAACAAGAAGATGTGATACCTAATGTATTGCTGAACAAACTTCCAAGTGTCTAAAGGCTGTGTGTCACTGATAAAGCGAACCTCGGACAACTTTATGTAACTTTTGGAAGAACTACTCATAATGGGTTCACTTTCGAAAATCACTAGGCTCTGGTTGACCAAGAAGTCATGACTGCTATTGGTCCAACCGGTCACAACCTCTCCATCAATTGGTATGCCATATATATGTGCCACATCTTCTAGTGTCACCATAATCTCATTGACCAGCAATGCGAATGTGTGAGTCTCCGGCCTCTACCTTTCCACAAAAGCAGCTAGCAATGCGTAATTCCTTCTGATCTCCCCAATTCTTGATATATGGTAGAATCTTGTTATTTGTAAGGCCTGATTAATTGTTGGATGCCACGTTTCTGGTGGATCAAGTTTACGGGATAAAAGGTTCACAAAAAAATAATTAATATTAAATTTATATTATTTATTCATTTTGATAATTATAAAATAAAATAAAAAATACTAAAACAAAAACTAAATATATAAAATAAAAAATTAATTTTTCATATTTATATTATTTATTAATTTTAATAAAT
>NC_029774.3:85892518-85899856 GCF_000817695.3 Arachis duranensis | reverse complement strand
GTATATTATTTATTAATTTTCATAATTAAAATAAATATAAAAGATTATATTATAACAAAAAATGAAAAAAGAATTATAACATATACGGAAAAATATATTTATTAACAATTAATTAAATAATAACAGGAAATAAAAAATAATAACAAAAACTGAAAAAATAATAACAATATTATCATCGCGAAAAATCTAAAAAAAATAATCACATAAGTAACTATATGCTAATATTACTAATAATAATATTAATTAAAATAATTGCATTCAAGATATTAACCAAATAATAAACTCTAAATTAGCAAAAATAATAAACTTACGTAATTTTGTTAAGCTAAATAGTTGATAATATCTTCTGCCATCAACTTAGAATCACGTACTATTTTTACTAAATATGCGTTTATAATTTTTTATGTATAAGCCTCACACTAAATACATTAAATACTCTCAATAAAACACTAAACTCTTCACTCTCTAAACCCTACACTTTTTGAATTAAAAAGTTTCTCAACTCTCTTCATGGGGGATTCAATGAGTAAGGAGCGAGCTCGGATGGGAGACTTTTAAAACCATATTTTCTGTTGCGACGCATGTTCCCAAAGTAGTCATATTTCCTGCATGCCAACACTGTGAATACACAACAATTTTAGTGATAAAAAATAACAGAAATCTCTACACTGTTGTTGCAATACACTAGCTCCGTGCTAAGTTTGGCTCCACACGTGTCCCACTTCACTGAAAATCTGCTGCTGCATAAAACACGCTACATATGTGTTGGTTTCACGTTATATGCGTGTTGGATTCACGCTACATGCAATGTCGGTTCAGATATTTTTTTGTAGCTCCATATTATTGTTAACATATCATGATAGAATATAGCTGTATAACACACAAACATCATCCATATAAAAAATAATTTCTATTATTTTGTAGGACAAATAACTTTTTTATTTTTTATTAAATTTTTAATATAATTTAAAAATAAAATTTTTAACAAATTTTATTATAAAATAATTTGCCAGAATAATTCTGAAAATTTTTTAAAGATAAAGTTTTAATAGACCAACGTCCAATTTAAAATTAATACGGTTTTGCTAGGTAGACAATGACTTTTGTGAAGAATGTGAATAATGGGATTCAGAATTGGCCCAATAGAGAAGAGACACACTCCACCTCCAATTTACCCCCTAAACCCTAATTTTTACTTTCTAGATTTTAACCATCCTCTTCCCCACCCCCTTTTGACAATAGATCAGCCACACCCCAAAAAACCCTACTGTCAATACTGCAACTTAAAATCCTGCGGTGGTCCTCTGCAAACTGAACACCCAGCGCTACCCACACGCTCCACCCGCAAGCATCAAGGTCGTCCCTTCACGGTGTTCGCGTTGCTCCCCTATTCCCGCGCGCCTTCCTCACTCCATCGTCGAACGTTGACATCACCGAGGAGCTCTCGGTCGTCGTCGCCATGCCGCCAACCGTCCGCACCCAGGGTCGCACTCTATCGCATCGGACCCAGCGCTGACCGCCGGATCTTTTTTGTGATGCCTCTGGTTTGACATGAACGCCCCCAACGCCAATGTTTCCTCAGCCTGATCATTGCTGCCAAAGGTTAGTTGATGGCTAGTTATTTACTTAATGAATAACTGTTCATCAATGGATTTAGGTGATGGTTCATTCAAATGGGTGTGTTGTCTCTGCGCAAAGGTGTATATGTTTGATTTCTTGGACTCATGTGGAAGAAAAAACCTATTTATGCTGCTGATTTCCTGGTTTTTTTACCACTTTTGTTTATATAATAATCCCAACCAGTCAGAAGAGTGTCGACCTGTGGATAACGGAGCTTCACATTCAAACTCTTTGACGTCAAGAAACAACCTTCACAATTGAAGGAGTTGAGCACCCTGTCAACATTCAAAGACTTTAGTTTAGCATTATATACCCTGAAATTGACATGCAAGTGTTCAACATATAAACTTGAATAAGCCTTGACCACTTCAAGTTTCCCTTCGTCTGTCCATAAAAGGACACTCTAATGTATAGTTGATGGTACAGCTCCAACACCATGTATTCAATCACGCCCTAGCAATGCGTTATAACTGGCCTTCGATGATACAACCACAAAAACAGTGTTTCAATCAGAAGACCCAACTTGCACCCCAAGGGTTACCAACCCTTTTGCAGGAGTAGATACTCCACTATAGTCAATTATAAAAATATTAGTAGGGATTAAATCATCCGGATGCTTCCCTACTTTCATCAACATTCTCTCCGACAATAAACTTATTGCTGCTCCTCCATCAATTAAAATCTTACTCACCTTGATTCCACCATGGAAGCTGTGATATGCAAGGGACGAAGATGAGACTTTTATTTTTCAGTAGGCCTTTGAAAATAGCTTGGTTCATCCTCATATTGAATGAATGAGAAATCCTCCTCATCTTCAACATCATAGTCTTCACAAGGATTCCCCTTATATTTGCCCAAATACTCATTTAGAATTATCGAAATGGTACTCACTATTTCATCATCACCCTCTTCGAAATACTTCTCATCCAGATCAGCCTCTTTCTCTTTAATAACCTCTGGGGTTACTAGTACAGCCTTGCCTTTATCCAGTTTAACAGGGTATGAAATTTCTTTCGAATAAGTTTCCCCATTAGTTGGGAATACCACTCTCGAATGAACAGAAGGAGTTTCCCCCCTTTAACCCTTTCACTCTAAGATGCCCTTGGAACCTGACGTCTACCCCTTCCTCTTTGATATCCTCTTGCCTGACCTCGAAAATAAAGATAATGACCACGAGGAGGACCTAGAGGCCCCATTGTGAATTAAGCCTGTATTGGGCATCTCTATTACAAAATTCTTGGCAATTTCGTATCAACTGGACACCTAAAGCCTGTGAAAGGCTCAAAGGTGCAGCAGGACTTCTACGAGGGCCACCAGTACCTTGCCCCTCTATTCTTCGATTTGGTTGCCTTTGTCTAACCTGTTCTTCTTTGTGAGTCAATTCTTTTTTCATTCTTTCCTTCTCAAAGATTGCTACAACCTCAGCATTGAAGATTGCATTACATCGAGGAGACAGAGACACGTCTCGGTCTTTTAACTTTTGTTGCATCATGAATTCCAACAGCCCATCTCCTCCTCCAGCATAAACCGCTCGAACATTAGACTCGAAGTCTCCCAAAGCAGCATCGAAATCATAAGAGAAATCAACCATATCTACACCAAAATATGGTTCAGCAAAACTTGCCCCAGGATCAAAGGGATCAGAATCAACCTTCATTTCTTCCTTTCCATCATCAAATTTCAACCGTCCCTCCATGATTGTTTCTTGTATCAAGTCCCTGAAATGGACACAATTATTAGTTGAATAGCTAGTTGCTTGATGAAACTTACAACAGGGTTTCCCCTTCAAATCTTTTATTGAAAGCAAAGTTCTGCCTTCAGGCAAGATTAATTGTTTATCTTTAAGTAATACATCGAATATTTGATCCAATTTTGAAATATCAAAACTATATTTTTCCCATATCTTTTGAATCACTCGATTTATCACCATTCGAGATCTTTTTGAGTAAAGAATAAGAATAAGGTGGTCCTTTCCTTAATTCATCTAGATCGACTTCTGCCTCAAAATCAGATTCCTCACTCGAGGATTCCATTGCCACATATGGCACTTTCTCCTTTCGAAAGAAAGTTTTACTTTTCAGTTTTTTCTCACTTTTATACTATTCATCTTCTTTTTTAATCATTTCAATCTGGCGTACTCTTTTAGCCAAATGGGTTAGATCAGGAATATGAACATTAAGCAACTGCCGGTGCATATAGATTCCTAACCTCATAGTTGCTATTTTTACTACTTTACTCTCAGGAAGAGATACATAACATCGACTTCGGGCATTTTTGAAATGAATCATATAATCGTTAATTGACTCTCCATCATCATGTTTCAACACCACCAGAATGATAACCGCTACATTTAACTCACCTCTATAAAACTGAGCATGGAAAGCACTCTCTAACTGTGCCCAAGTCATCATCGAATTAGGCCTAAGATTTAAAAACCAAGTAAATGCATTCTTTGTTAGCGAAGAAGGAAAGAACTTCATTTTCAAATTCTCATCATTAGCCAGATTTTAGATTTCGACTAAATACCTGGCAACGTACTCAGTAGTTGATTCGCCAATTTCTCCAGTGAATTTTGTAATTATCTTAGGATTCTTCACTCCTCTAGGCACTTCTGCAATTTGAATAACAGCAGGGAAAACAAATACAAAATAAGGTCGATTCATAAAATCCACATTGAATCTGACCCTATTGAGAACATCGTCAACAATTCTTATGACTTGATAGTGCTCATCAATTTGATTGGCACGCAATCGAGCCAACACATCATCAGCATTTTGGCCCCGATGAATCATTTGAGGATTTTCCCTGCCCATGAGTACATTGTCATTCTCATGCTTAAGTAAATTTTTAATGCACTCGTGATTTTCTTCTATACGTTGCCTATCTTCCACATCATAATCGACAATTCAAGCAATCCGCTCAACTTGCTGAGCAAGACACTCAAATTTTGTCTCATGATCTGCCATTATAGGATTCAAGATTATAGTCATTATTTGTTGGGTTAACAAGTTAACTAGATCATGATGACTTTTTTCTACATGTTATCAAAATGCTACTATTGAATTAGAAGCATTTGATTTAGAAACCACATTATAATCTCAAGAATACTCGGGATTTTGTTAGCGCAGTGGAATATTATTCACCCCAACTGTACCTCCAAATCGAATTGGAGGAGCAAAACCACCTGTTGGTGGTGTATACCCTAGAGGAAGGCCATAAGGGGGCCAACCAGTAGTTACCGGGGGTTGAGTTTGTAATGTGTTACCACGTGGGCAAGTATTACGTCTGTTATTCCCTGTTTGAGAACTAGTCACCACCACACTTTCATTCACCACATTTCCTTCTAGACGTGAAGTAACATCCGAAGATTGTTAAACTACTAGTGCACTATCAATTGTGGATGAACCACTATTAACATTCGAAACCTTGTCTCCCATGTGTACAATTCTTTCACTTCTCAATTGCATACACTATGACAATATATAATCATTTGACACACTTGAATTTTCAAACTATCCCAAAGGGCATGTGATAAAATACTATTTTATGGTTTATCTTGTGCTCAATTGAGTGGTTTTTATCAACTCTTTACCCACTTATTCATACTATTTGCATGGTTTTACATTTGCTTTCCTAATTATGTGCTTTGATTAAAAACATGCTTCTTTGGCCTTAAGTTCCCTATGTTTAATCCTCTCTTATTACCATTAGATGCCTTGATATGTGTATTAAGTGATTTCAGAGATTACAGGGCAGGAATGACTAAGAGGATGGAAAGGAAGCATGCAAAAGTGGAAGGAATACAAGAAGTTGGAGAAATTGCTAAGCTGTCTAGCCTGACCTCTTCGCACTCAAACAGCTATAACTTTAGCTATAGAGGTCCAAATGACGCGGTTCTAGTTGCATTGGAAAGCTAACATCCGGGGTTTCGATTTGATATATAATTTGCCATAGTTGCTCCGAAGTTAGGCGACGCGAACGCTTGAATGACGCACCCACGTCGCATCTGCAAACTTCAATCTGCGCGGACGCGTGGACGATGCCTCCGCGTCACTTTGCTGCGACCTGTACGGACCAGATTTCACAATTAGCGACTTCTGGGCTATTTTTGACCCAGTTTTTGGCCCAGAGAACACAGATTAGAGGCTATAAAGTGGGGGAATGCATCCATTCATAAGGATGCTTTCATAATTCATAATTTTTAGTTTTAGATGTAGTTTTTAGAGAGAGAGGTTCTCTCCTCTCTCTTAGGATTTTAGGATTAGGATTTTTAGAAATTAAGAATATTACTTCTTCATCACAGGTTCAAGGTTCTTTAATTTATGTTTCTCTTCTACTTTTAGATACTCTAATACTTTTATCTATTAATTACTTATGTTGCCCATTTGATTCATAAATCTTTCCATGTTGGATTTAATTTTATATTTAATTACATTTGAGGTATTTTCAGATCTATGATTTTCATTTAGCTTTTTATATTGGTTTTAATTGATTAACTGTAAGCTCTTGAGTTATCAACTATTCATGATTGATTGTTATGTCAGATAATTAACTGGAATTCCACTAACTCTAGTCTTTCCTTAGGATTTGGCTAGGACTTGGGAAATCTAACCAATTGGTTCACTTGACTTTCCCTTGTTTACGCAAATGTTAACTAAGTGGGATTAACTTCCATTCTCATAGGAGTAACTAGGATAGGACTTCCGAATTTTCATATCTTGCCAAGAGTTTATTTTATAGTCATTTATTTATGTTATTTGTCATTTATCATACTTGTTCCTCATTCTCAAAACCCCCAATTTACAAAACTTATAACCAATAATAAGAACACACCTCCCTGCAATTCCTTGAGAAGACGACCCGAGGTTTAAATACTTCGGTTATCAATTTATTTAGGGGTTTGTTACTTGTGACAACCAAAACGTTTGTACGAAGGGATTTCTGTTGGTGCAGAATCTATACTTACAACGTGACTTTATAAAATTCTTTACTAGCAAAAATCCCAACGTCAAAATGGCGCCGTTGCCGGGGAATTGCAAACGTGTGCCTTATTATTGGTTATTGTAAATATTTTTCAAAAAAAATTCAGATTTTTATTTTAAAATTTTTATCTTATCTTATCTTAGTTGTAAATTTAAAAATTCAAATCTTTTTCAAAATAAAAAATCATATTTTTTTCAAAAATCTTTTCTTATCTTTTTTTTTTCAAAAGTCATATCTTTCTCAAAATCTTATCTTATTTTTTTTTCAAAAAATATATCTTTTTCAAAATATTTTCTTTTTGTTAGTTTTTGTTTTTATTTTTTCTTACTACTATGAACTCTGGTGCACAAAATTGTGATCAATACTTTTCACAACTCAAATAATCCCCGGTGATGAAACCAAAAACTTGGTGTTCAATACCATGGCATAAACACAACTTCGCACAACTAACCAGCAAGTGTACTGGGTCGTCCAAGTAATAAACCTTACGCGAGTAAGGGTCGATCCCACAGAGATTGTTGGTATGAAGCAAGCTATGGTCACCTTGTAAATCTCAGTCAGGCAAACTCAAATGGGTATGGTGATATACGAATAAAGCATAAAGATAAAGATAGAGATACTTATGTAATTCATTGGTAGGAACTTCAGATAAGTGTATGAAGATGCCTTCCCTTCCGTCTCTCTGCTTTCCTACTGTCTTCATCCAATCCTTCTTACTCCTTTCCATGGCAAGCT
>NC_029774.3:85886565-85891922 GCF_000817695.3 Arachis duranensis | reverse complement strand
GTGCCAGTTCCGGCGTTTAACGCTGGAATTCCTGAGGGTGACTTTGAACGCCAGTTTGGGCCATCAAATCTTGGGCAAAGTATAGACTATCATATATTGCTGGAAAGCCCAGGATGTCTACTTTCCAACGCCGTTGAGAGCGCGCCAATTGGGATTCTGTAGCTCCAGAAAATCCGCTTCGAGTGCAGGGAGGTCAGAATCCAACAGCATCTGCAGTCCTTTTTGGTCTCTGAATAAGATTTTTGCTCAGGTCCCTCAATTTCAGCCAGAAAATACCTGAAATCACAGAAAAACACACAAACTCATAGTAAAGTCCAGAAAAGTGAATTTTAACTACAAACTAATAAAAATATACTAAAAACTAACTAGATCATACCAAAAACATACTAAAAACAATGCCAAAAAGCGTACAAATTATCCGCTCATCAAACTCTCACCCCTTTGGCTATGAGTCTGGTTACAATTATGTTACAGGAAGAGGAAATTACAATGAGAACAGGTATCAAGGTTGGAAGTATCAAAGATGGGAGAAGCCACAAGGATTTGATCAACCCTCATGGCAACAACCACCTCCAATGGACTATCAACAACCATTCTGTGATGCATACCAAGATAACGGCTATGATGAGCACTCCTTTGATTATCAACAACCACCACCATATGCTTATGACCCCCCTCCTCAACATAGCTTTGGACCACCATAGTCACAAGCCCCTTACCACCAAACACCGTCATATGATCCTAACCCTCAACCACCATACCAACCATCTTATGAGCCAAATGAACCATATATAGAACCACCACAATTCCACCCCAATTACTCCCAAGAACCACCACCTCCATATACACTATCTCCATATCTATCAATCCAGGAGCACTATGGTCTTACTTATGATACCCAAGCGAAACAAGAATCAACGGATCGTCTCAAGGAAACAGTGGATCAATTTCACGCAACCCTTCATCAATTGAATCAAGCGATAAATCAATTAGCTTCCCGACGTTCGGACACTCAAGGAACCCCCATGGCTTCATGTGGACAATCTAATGAAGAACGTAGAATGAAAGAGACACTAGAGACTCCAGTGGACAATAAGGAGCATGACTCTATACTGGAACAAGTGGAGGAAGCTATAATAGTTGCAGAGGAAGAAGTGGTTGAAGATTTAGGAGATGCAGAACCTCCACGGGAACCTCAAGTCACAGAACCCTCTTCTAAGGAGTTTGAATTTGTTGTTGAGAAGGGTGTACAATCTCCAAGGCATGTCATGGTTAAAGACTTGGAAGAGGTTGATCAAGAGATGGAGTTTAAAGAAGAAGAAGCACAACCTCCCATGCCCTTGGTAAACAATGAAGAAGAGGTTGAATTGGAAGAAAGCCATCAAGAGGAAGAGGTTGAAATTGAAGAAGCTTACAAGGAAATTGAAGAAGCTTGCAAAGAGGTGGAAGTTGTCAGAGGAGAGCACAAGGGAGTAGAGCTTCCACGTTCATTCCAAACACCTCTCCCAAGACCATTACCGTCCAACACAACATTCAAGTGGGTAAAATTCCTATCCTTATCCTTTACTTTCCCACTTGAATATGTGCTACTAGAGACGGATGGTCAGCTTAGAGCTCTTTCTTGCATTAAGAGTAAGAGGAAGATGGTCAGTGGTGAGAATTGTCCTGCAAAGTTCATTATGGTTGGAAGCTTTAAGTTTAACTGCAAGGGTTGGTATAGAGCTCAATTGAATGGGTCTAGGAAGTTGTTTGGACGCTTCAGTGAGAATTCTAAAGCTGAACCACCCAGATGGAATCATGATAATCAACTTGAAGACGGGTGCAGAAACAAGATTTGGGATCCCGGAGGACATTGGATTTGCAAACATTGGTGGAGATTCCTGGATCAGTACAAGCATAAGCCACCATGACAAGGAGCTCACCAAATATCCAACTTAAGGACTTTAACTAAAAGTGCTAGGTGGGAGACAACCCACCATGGTATGCTCGTCCCTTTTCAGTTTTAATTCTAGTATGTTTTGTTTGTTTTTTAATATTGATTGAACCTGGAATTTTTGCATAACATTCATTGCATTTTTCATTCTACACACTGCATAAAAAAAAGAGGGAAAGCACGCACGCGACGCGGCAGCGTCGCTGACGCGTCCGCGTCATCGGTGCGTTGGGAAGAAAAGAAAAGTGAACAGAGAGTCACGCAAGAGCGTGGCTGGAGGCGTGCCTTTGGCACAATTTGACCGACGCGACCGCGTCGCTGACGCGTCCGCGTCATGTGGGAAAAATGCCTCCCACACGTCCGCGTCACCCACGCGGACGTGTGCCTTGAAATCGACGTAAAAAGGGTGTATGGCCAAAAGTTGAGCTAGAATTTAGTTGGAATCGTGCTAGAAGCACAAGCCTTGCCACGCGTACGCGTGCCCTACGCGTCCGCGCCGTTTTCACATTCAGGTCATCCACGCGATCGCGTCAATCATGTGATCGCATCACCCAAGGATTTTGGCAATATGAATTTCTAACAGAGAGTTGCGCGACCGCGAGGCTGTCCTCGCGCTAGTAGCACAAATTCACTCACGCGACCGCATGCCCCACGCGGCCGCGTCACTTGACAATAGCGCCACCCGCGCGTACGCGTCACCCCACGCGTCCGCGTCACCTGCGCCGCACAACTTATCCAGATCAGCGCCAATTATCTTATTTTTTTCTTCTCTAATCCTAATCTCTTCTATCTTTTCTTCTTTCTTCCTCCTTTTCTTACTTTCTTCTTCTTCATCTATTTCACTTCTCATCTCTCTTCACTTCCATTCTATTTCATTCAATTTATTTGCATACCCTCATTCATTGCATTATCTTCATTGGTGTTGGAAATTTATTTGGGTCATTATGGACATTCTCTTCATTGGTGTTGGAATTTTATTTGGGTCATTATTTTTATATGTTGCTTATGGATTGTTTGGGATTTGTTTAAATAATTATATATTATTATAAGGGTTAATTGCATGTTCTAATTAATATTTTCAATACCTTATTTAACATGCATGCTATGTGTTTGTGAAAACGCCCATATGGCATTTTGCACTAGTCTTGGATTTCTTTTAAATCTACTACTCTAAATGCCTGCTTTTCACATAACCCCTTCTCTATTTTATTGTTTAAATATAATTGTTTTTACAAACATATTATTAATTTGAGAGACTTGGTAATCTAATTTGGACATTGAATGCTTGACCTATGCTACTCATGCCCTTTGCCGGCATGCCAATAAACACCTTGCATTCAACTTTTCTCACATGCACTTGCTATATTTCCATTGTTGATTTGCCACATGTAGTCATGACCATGTGTTCACATCATTATCCATACCTGTGCATTGATTACCACCTTTCCTATTCTTTTCCTTGCTATAACCCTTGACTGCTAATGTCTTTCCTCGTTTCCTTTCAGGATGACCACCAAGAAAGGTAAAGAGAAAGCTACTCCCATACCATTGGCAAGGAAAGGAACAAAAAGAGCACTAGCTGCGGAGCCACCCATCCATTTGTACATCTTAGCATGCACCGAGGACGGTGCAATCTTTAAGTGTGGGGAGGTCGATACTGATCTCCGCGGGTTAGTTAATCCCTTCTCAACACCAATGTTAATTTGTTAATTGTTGCATTTGCATGTTTGTTTGATTTTATGCATTTAGTCACTACTTGGTTGAAGTAATATTTTCTTTTTCAAGAAATTTTTATAGTATTTCACTAATTTAAATTGAAAATTTTTTGTTAAATTTGTTTGAAGTTATATTTGGAATATGATTTTTGAGCCAAAGAACACACAACCTGTGAGATTTTGAGCTAATTTACATGGTTACATTATTTAACCATAAATATTTTATTCTTGTGTGTTTTCTTCTCTATTATTGCAATCTCTACATTTTGTTCCAGTCTATATGTCCTTTGTTTAGTGTATTTACATGCTTGCATATGATTGAGGCCATATTTGATTATTAACTCACTTATCCCAAATAAAGCCTACCCTTTCAATCACCTTTGTCAGCCACCTTGAGCTTTTTAATTCCCTTTTGTTTTATAACCACATTACTAGCCTTAAGCAGAAAAACAAATTAAAAATCCCAAATTGAATCCTTGGTTAGCTTAAGATAGATATTGTGTATAATTTAAAGTGTGGGGAATTTTATGGGAACTTGGGATGATAGGAAAAAAGAGAATTAAATTAAATAAGTTATTTCAAAATTTGGGAAGCATGCTCATATGAAATCAAAATAATTAAATTACCATGTGCATTGACAAAAAAAAAAGAAAAAAATATATTATGAAGTAATTAAATAAGGGGATACAATATATATATATTACCCCGAATGCAAAATAAAAAGAATCAATGCACATGGGACAAAATTCAAAAATAAGTTTGATACATGAGCATGTAATACAAAAGTGAGAAAAATTTGGGTAGCTAGGTAAAGTATTTTACTGCTTTCATGAGCTATCTTCTTACAAGTTTACTTGTCTTTTATTGTATAATTTGAATTAGTGAAATCTGATTTATGTTTGTTTTGAAAAGCTTATTTACTTTTAACCAAGTAGGTAGAAACATTCTGCATGTAGTTGCATTCATATAGATAGGTTACATTTCATACATTGTACCATTCCTCTTCACTCACTTATAGCTTCTCTTGAGCTTAGCATGAGGGCATGCTAATGTTTAAGTGTGGGGAGGTTGATGACCCACTATTTTATGGTTTATCTTGTGCTCAATTGAGTGGTTTTTATCAACTCTTTACCCACTTTTTCATACTATTTGCATGGTTTTACATTTGCCTTCCTAATTATGTGCTTTGATTGAAAACATGCTTCTTTGGCCTTAAGTTCCCTATGTTTAATCCTCTCTTATTACCATTAGATGCCTTGATATGTGTGTTAAGTGATTTCAGAGATTACAGGGCAGGAATGGCTCAGAGGATGAAAAGGAAGCATGCAAAAGTGGAAGGAATACAAGAAGTTGGAGAAATTGCTAAGCTGTCCAGTCTGACCTCTTCGCACTCAAACAGCTATAACTTTAGCTACAGATATCCAAATGATGCGGTTCCAATTGCATTGGAAAGCTAACATCCGGGGCTTCGATTTGATATATAATTTGCCATAGCTGCCCCAAAGTTAGGCGACGCGAACGCGTGAATGACGCGCCTGCGTCGCATCTGCGAACTTCAATCCGCGCGGACGTGTGGACGACGCTTCCGTGTCACTTTGCCGTGACCTGTACGGACCAGATTTCACAATCAGTGACTTCTGGGCTGTTTTTGACCCAGTTTTCAGCCCAGAGAACACAGATTAGAGGCTATAAAGTGGGGGAATGCATCT
>NC_029774.3:85875281-85886554 GCF_000817695.3 Arachis duranensis | reverse complement strand
GAGAGAGGTTCTCTCCTCTCTCTTAGGATTTTAGGATTAGGATTTTTAGAAATTAGGAATATTACTTCTTCATCACAGGTTCAAGGTTCTTTAATTTATGTTTCTCTTCTACTTTTAGATACTCTAATACTTTTATCTGTTAATTACTTATGTTGCCCATTTGATTCATAAATCTTTCCATGTTGGATTTAATTTTATATTTAATTACATTTGAGGTATTTTCATATCTATGATTTTCATTTAGCTTTTTATATTATTTGCTTTAATTGATTAACTGGAAGCTCTTGAGTTATCAACTATTCATGATTGATTGTTATGTCGGCTAATTAACTGGAATTCCACTAACTCTAGTCTTTCCTTAGGATTTGGCTAGGACTTGGGAAATCTAACCAATTGGTTCACTTGACATTCCTTGCTTAGCAAAGGTTAGCTAAGTGGGATTAACTTCCATTCTCATAGGAGTAACTAGGATAGGACTTCCGAATTTTCATATCTTGCCAAGAGTTTATTTTATAGTCATTTATTTATGTTATTTGTCATTTATCATACTTGTTCCTCATTCTCAAAACCCCCAATTTACAAAACTGACAACCAATAATAAGAACACACCTCCCTGCAATTCCTTGAGAAGACGACCTGAGGTTTAAATACTTCGGTTATCAATTTATTTAGGGGTTTGTTACTTGTGACAACCAAAACGTTTGTACGAAGGGATTTCTGTTGGTGCAGAATCTATACTTACAACGCGACTTTATAAAATTTTTTACTAGCAAAAATTCCAACGTCAGCGTGCCAATTTGTTTTGTCAATTTTTAGCAAATAAGGAGTGGTTCGATATCTAGTGGTCTGGGAGCGAAATCTACTCCTCTGTAAGTACCAGTTCTTTAAAGTGCATCAAAAAAACTTTTTCAATTGAACAAAAATAAAGGAAATCTGAAAAGATAAATGAAAGACTTTGAAAAATAAATTAACTGAATTTGAAAGGAATTTCATTGAATTTAAATAAAGTAGTAAATTGCCTTCGATAAGATCAAAGGACTTTGAATTCGAAAACAAAGTAACGAAATGTAAAATTAAACAAGAGAATTAAATGTTGCTTGAAAAGTAAATTTGCAAGGAAAGTAAAGTTACAGAAAAAGTAAATGAAAATGTAAAAATAGATGGAAGGAACCCTACAGAAAAATGACTTGAAGCAGACTCTGTAAGTCGCTGGGATGTGAGTGAGCGTGAGTATTTGCTGAAGCAAAGTTCCAACCTTGATTACGTCGACCTTCTGCTTATTTATAGAAGTCTTCAAACAATTATATTAAAGTATAACTCCCACGTGCATTAATTCCTTAGATAACTGTTCCCGCTCCTTTTGCTTAACATATGTAACTATTAGAAGTGACCTTCGCAATTTGAATTCTTCGATTAAATATATCGACCAGCTCATTGACTAAACACGTCAACTAACTCTTACTCTGTATTTCTTGCCATAAACCTTCTTGATACAGACCTTTATCCTTTAAGACGCACACTCATTAAATCTCGAATACAACACCTCTTTGAAATTTAATATTTTGGACTAACAGAAGGTAACAAAGAAAAAACAATTATGGAGGACCCCATTAAAGACAAAGGCAACCCTAATCAAAAGAAGGACAGTGAAGGCATTAACATGGTAGCAAATACTAGCAATCCTAAAGCAAATGATATGCCTAAGAGATCTTATCGAGCTATATATGGTGGTGGAAAATGGATTCGGAAAACTCAATCAATATGAAATAGTGAAGATGGTGTCAAAAAATGCATTCCTAATGATTTGATTATGGATCTGGTCATTGCTGATCAAGCTCTCTTCATTCCTAAATTAACCATAGATGTCTCTCTGGAGGAATATAAGAATTGGTGCAAGCCATGGAAGATTTCTTTAATTGTGAAACCTCTCGATAAAATTTTCAACCTTCAAGCTCTTGATAGATGGGTCAAAAGAAAATGCATGAAGAAAGAAACTATAAGGATCATGGATCTTGCAAGAAAGTTCTTCCTTTTTAGATTCACAGACCAAGGTGATTATGTTCTTGCTTTTTTTGAAAGACCTTGGATAATAGTGAATAACTAACTTCTCATTCAACAATAGAGACTCTTATTCCTCCCGCAAGAGATTATGTTCAGAAAGTTGCTATATGAATTGGTGCACGGAAATTAACTCTGCACAATTGAACTAGCAAGTGCACTGGGTCGTCCAAGTAATACCTGAAGTGAGTCAGGGTCGATCCCACAGAGATCGTTGTTTTGAATCAAGCTATGGACACCTTATAGATCTTAGTCAGGTGATTAGAAAAGATAGTTTGTTGAGATAAACACATAAAACATGAATAGGGATAAATTACTTAATTTGAGTAAAAATAGTGATAAGAGAACGGTTGAGGCTACGGAGATGCTTCATTCTTATGGATTAACCTTTCCTATTGTCTTTCTCCAACCGTGAGTGATTCCTTCCATGGCAGGCTGTAAGTGATCAATACCGGTTTACTGGCCGCCAATCTTCCTCCCTCAAGCCGAATGCCAGGTTTAGTGTGCACCCAACCTGAATGAGGGTGAAGCTCCTGCAGTTCATTCCTTTAATGATCCTACTCAAAATGCCACAGATAAGGTCGAATCTTCTGGATCAGAGAATGCTACGCCTTTGGTTCTAGCCTCTACCACAAAGACCCTAATCTCCCCATACCTCGGCTGAATTGGTGTCTTGAGAAGTCCCCAACAAAGTCGTGGATTAGCCGTTTAAGAGATGTATAATCAAGCTGGTGGTTCAGTGATCTCCTATTACAGAATCATACTGAAGCTATGTAGAATGAAGATGAGTGTCATGGATCATCTCATTCATAAAGTTAAAGAACGAAGATACATCTTAGAATAGAGTCACACACAAATTGAATAGAACAGTTGTACTTTTATTAATCCATGAAAATCAGTAGAGCTCCCAAACTTAACCTTAAGAGGTTAGTGACTCATACTGTACATAATATTATTCGAAAATAATAGGGGAGGAAGAAAATCCTAAACATGGGTGATCTTCTCTTATATATACTAATCTAATGACTAAGGATTATATAAATAAGATAAACTAAGTTGATAGTGCAAAAATCAACTTCTGGAGCCTACTTGGTGAGTGTTTGGGCTGAGCTTAAGTGTCTTCTACGTGATAATGTCCCTTAGGGGTGTTAAAAGCTGGATAGGGACCCCCTTTTGGGCATTGAACTCCAGTTGCTCCCTTATGGGCGCTGGACGCCAGGATTGGGGCTGGTGGCTGGTGTTGAACGCCAGTTTTAAGCCTTTATTTCCGAAACAAAGTATGAACTGTTATATATTTCTGGAAAGCCCTGGATATTAGCTTTCTATAGCCATTGAGAGAATGCCATTTAAATCTCTGTAGCTCCAGAAAAGCTCCTTCGAGTGCACGAAGGTTAGATCCTAACAACATCTGCAGTCCTTTCTCTATTTCTGAATCAGACTTCTGCTCAAGCTACTCAATTTCAGCCAGAAAATACCTAAAATCACCAAAAAACACACAAACTCAAAGTAGAATCCAAAAATATGAAATTTTCACTAAAACCTATAAAAATATAATAAAACTTAAATAAAACATAATCAAAACTATATGAAAACAATACCAAAAAGCGTATAAAATATCCGCTTATCAGAACATCAAACTTAAACTGTTGCTTATTCCCAAGAAACCAAAAACAAAGTAGGAGAAAAAGAAATATAAGGATGCAATAAATTTCAGAGTTCTCAATGAAGCTCAGTTTCAAATAGATGAGCAGGACTAGTAGCTTTTTGCTTCTGAATAGTTTTGGCATCTCAATTTCCATTGAGGCTCAGAATGATTGGCTTCTTTAGGAAATCAGAATCCATATGATATTATTGATTTTCCTAATTAAGTTCTTTCTGATTCTTGAACACATCTACTTTAGAGTCTTGGCCATGACCCTAAGAACTTTGTTTCTCAGTATTACCACCGGATATATAAATACCACAGACACTTTACTGGGTGAACCCCTTAGGATTGTGACTCAGCTTTGCTAGAATCCCCAGTCAGTGGTGTCCAGAGTTCTTAAGCACACTCTTTTCTTTGGACCACGACTTTAACTGCTCAATCTCAATTTTTTAACTTGACACCTTCACACTACAAGCATATAGTTAGGGAACTAGCTCAATTAAACTATTTAGGCTAAGATATTTCTTCTTTTAGGCCCTCCTAACCATTGATGCTCAAAGCCTTGGATCCTTTTACCCTTGCCTTTTGGTTTAAAGGGTTATTGGCTTTTTGCTCTTGCCTTATGGTTTTAAGAGCTATTGGCTTTTTCAGCTTTTTATTTCTTTTCTGCTTGCTTTTTATTTCTTCTTTTTCTTGCTTCAAGAATCAATTTGTGGATTTTTTAGATCATCAATATTATTTCACTTTTATCATCATTCTTTCAAGAGCCAACATTCTTTACTCCTGTATAAAAAAATCACTGTTTATTCATACATTCAAAAAACAAAAGCAATGCCACCACATCACATAATTGAACTATTCCTAGTATAAAACTTGAAACTCATGCATCTTACTTCTCTTTTTCAAATAAAATAATTTTTCTTAAAAGAAAGGTGAAAGATACATGGGATAATTCATAGCTTTAAGACATAAAGACAGATGATCATGCACTAGAAATAGACAATAAAACAAAATACATGGAAAAGAGAAAAATATAAGCAACAGGGGAGTAAAGGGAATGAATCCACCTTAGTGATGGCGGCTACTACTCCTTCTAGAAGATCCAATGGAGTGCTTGATTTCCTCTATGTCACGCCCTTGTCTCTGTTGTTCTTCCCTCATAACTCTTTGTTCTTCCCTTATGGATCTTTGATCTTCTCTTATGTCATGGAGGATGGTGGAGTGTTCTTGATGTTCCATCCTCAGTTGACCCATGCTGGTGCTTAGTTCTCCAAGAGAAGTGTGCAAATGATCCTAATAGCCTTGGGGAAGAAAATGCATCCCTTGAGGCATCTCAGGGATTTCTTGTTGAGGTGGTTGCACAGGTTCTTATGCATGCGCTCTTACATGCTCCATCCTCTTCTTAATGATAGGCTTGTCTTCCTCAATAGGAATGTCTCCTTCAATGATAATTCCAACTAAATTACATAGATGATAGATAAGGTGAGGGAACGCCAACTTTGCTAAGGTGGAGGGCTTCTCAGCTATCTTGTACAACTCTTGAGGTATAACCTCATGTACCCTAGCCAAAATTAGAAAATTATCCAAAGCATTTCAATAATCTAGGATAACAAACAAGAATCACAAGATACCTAGAAAGAAAAGGAGCAGAAGCACCAAGAATATTAGAGACAATTCTTATATCTTACTAAACAAATAAGTAAAGCAAATTGCGAGCATCCTATTCAAGTTGGGGGTCATATAGATCATACTAACAAAACTCCTATTACAAACATCATGGAAAGTGACTATAATAATCATTCTATCAAGAATGAAGCGGACAAACCTTTCGATCCAGGGGGCCTAGCAATATCTCAAAAGCTAACATACCTGTGAAGGAGTTAGACATACCAAATGGAAAAGAAATTCGCTAGAATATAGCGAAGGTGGTTCATACCACTGACAATAAGTCTACTGGGGTATAATGATCTCGATGTGTTCAGGGAGTTATACATATCTGTTTAATAATTTGTTTATCATGAATATTTTAGTTTGAAATTGTAGAGGGGTCTCCTTTAAAGGTTTTCCTATTATTATAAAGGATTTATCTTATCGTTATAAACTGAAATTATGTAGAAAACTCATATTTTAGGTTCCAAATCTGAATGAATTATTCGCAAGTTAGGTTTTGACTTTTGGTGTATTAGTGAAGCTACAAACTATGCTGAAGGAATCTGGTGCTTATGGAATGATAAGGATTGGTTTATCGAACCTATCGACATCTAGAAGTAATTCATCCACCTGAAAATTAAAGATATTGAGAATCTGAATTGATTCTTTACTTCTGTTTATGTTAGTCCTCAACCTAGAATCTAGAACAGCCTTTGGAATGATCTAAAGAGCATTGCAGAAGTATTCAGGGACCTTGGTGCCTGAGTGGAGACTGTAACTCTATTATTTCTCTTGAAGAGTCCGGTGGTAGCAACAATCCTTCTCAAGATACTAACAGATTCCAAGACTGTATTTGGAATTGTGCGATTAAGGACTTGGGTTTTATGGGTCCACCATTCACTTGGCAAAGGAATTGGATTAAGCACAAGCTTGATCGCTTCCTATGTAACATGAAATTTAATGACCTTTTTCCTGCTGTTGGCATGAAGCACCTCCCTAAATTAAAGTCAGATCATCTTTTTATCTTACTTTGACTCTCTACCTAAGGAGTAAGGACAAAAGAGAGAGGTCATTTAGACTTCTTGCACCATGATTCATTCACGAAGTCTATAATAATCTAGTGAAGAGTAGTTGGTGCAAACAAGGGGACTTTATTTAGAATATCAATAAGTTTATGGAGAAAGTCAAAGTATGAAATAGAGAAGTGTTTGGTCATATTTTCAGAAATAAGCAAAGAATTTCGCTAAGACTTGAAAGCATCAATCAAAACCTCTCTCTAAACATCAATCCTTTTCTGGAAAAATTTCAAAAAGATCTTTAGAGGGAATATAAAATGATTGTGATTCAAGAAGAAAGTTATTGGAAACAGATTTCTAGATGCAATGTAATTAAATTCGGGGATAAGAATTCAAAATATTTTCACCAAAGAGTAGACGAAAGAAAGAGGAGAAACCGTGTTACTTCTCTCAAAAACATCAAAGATGAGTGGATTGATAATGTGGAAGAGCTAAAAGAATTAAGTGTATTCTTTTGTAAATCCTTATACGCGCCTAATAACTATTTGTCAATATTATCTAATTTTACCATTGCATAAAAAATTCCAAGAATGGCGAAGGCTAACTTGGCCTTTTTTAGCAAGAGCATCACTTATGAAAAAGTGAAACATGGGAAGCTGTTTTCAGCATGGGGAGTTAGAAAGCACCAGGGAGTGATGACATCCTTGCAAAGTTCTTCCATCATTCATGGGACTTAGTGGCTGACTTCTTAGTTAATTAGGTCCAAGTGATTTTTGGATGTCGGAGGACATAACAAGAGCGAATTAGACCTTAATCTCGATTATTCCAAAAGTCCTCTCTCTAAAGAGTTTTTTTCAGTTTCGACCCATTATTAGCCTATGTAATGTTTGCTATAAAATTATTACAAAAACTATTGCACTCAAACCAAATTTAAATTATATTGTATCTAACACTTAAGCAAGCTTTGTTCCAGGTAGGATTAGTGCAGAAAATATCTTGGTTGCTCAGGAGGTTATTCACACCATGAGGACTACAAGGAGTGGTCAAAGGCTTATGGCAATTAAGATAGACTTGAAAAAGGCCTATGATCGACTAAATTCGTGCTTTATCATTGATACTTTGAAGGATATTGGGATCCCAGAAAATATAATAAATATCATCCATCGTTGCATCTTGTCTCCTTTGATGAATCTTTTGTGGAATAGATCTCCTTTGGAAGTCTTCAATCTGACAAGAGGAATTAGACAAAGAGATCCTTATCCCCGTATCTTTTTATTTGTGTCTTGAAAGGTTTTCTCATATAAATTCTCTTATTGAGAGAAAAAAATAGAAACTTATTAAATTATCTAGAAATAGATCTCATATGTCCCATCTTTATTTTGCAGATGATCTTGTTCTATTTGCACAAGCAAACAAGGATAAAGTCAAAGTGATTAAGAAATTTCTTGATGTTTTTTGTAAAGCATCCGGCCAGAAAATCAACCATAGCAAGTCGTCTGTATTTTTCTTCAAAAACATCAATCACATAATCAGAGAGGAACTTAGTAGAGAACTTGATATTCCTTTGACTAGCAACCTTGGCAAGTATCTTGGGGTCCCTTTCATTCATGAGAAATATAGGAAGCATCATTTTCAGCCTACTCTAGACAAGATGCAAGCTAAGTTGTCGAGTGGAACTTAAGAACTCTTTCTTTAGCAGGACGATGTACGTTAGTTCAAACCGTGTTGTGCAACATCCTACCACACAAAGCTTTATGTCTAGGTCGTAAATCAAAGGTGGTAAGGCGCCATGACCTCTAAAAACAAAAATATGTACGTAGATCTATAGGGAGAATAGTTTAACTAGAAACCTTGAAAGAAAAGATGAACAAAGTAAAATCGACAACGCGTCAGACTCAAAAATTGTTAAGATAGAAAGCTTATACATGACACCAAAGAGATATATATATAGAAAGAGAGAGAGAGAGAGAGAGAGAGAGAGTTCCAAAATGGAGATACATAATCAAGCTCTAAACTCGACTTGCGAAGCAAAGGCCGACTAGAATATATATACAACCCCAAATGTACCAAAAGACAAAAATATAAAATCCTGATTCTTCGAAATCAACCTCTAGGAGGGACAATAAAAGTTTTAATACAATAGTGGAGAATACATATATATAAGCTAAGTACATGAAATGAATTACCCCAAAAGTAAACCTTTGCTTCAGTAAGAGTCTCTAACACACTTAGCAAGGTGCCTCATGTCCTGCATCTGAAAAACAACATGTATGGAATGAGAATCAGAGGTTCTCAGTATGGTAACAGTGCCCACATAGTTAAGATATAAGGCTTCGTGAAGCCTACAAAGTTAATATCAGAGCTTAAAGTCCCCACTAATCAGAAATATGGTAGATCTACCTAGGAATTTCTAAATTATCTCTTCAATTCCATTTCTCTACAAACCTCCCAATCACCAGTTGGAACAACCCTCTGCTCTCTTCCACCACCTGAGGGATCTCTCAAGGTCAAACATATACAAAGCATACAAGTAATACATAATTAAGGAAATAGATACAACATTTAAGTCATGTATATAGTCATAGATAAACAATTAGGCAAACCAAAAATACGCATACTCAAACAAATCATAAAAATGCACTTGATGCATGTCTACCCTTTGGCCGATGATATCATCTGTCGATTATCTAGTCAAACCCGACATGTCTGGTAGCGAATCCTAGACAGTCCTTGCGGCACATATTCTCAAAAGCATATGCATATATAATTATTCAATTATTCATTGTGCAGCCAGGGTCAAAAGAATCTCAATCTCAATCTGGAGCAGTAGAGGCGAGCTAGTACATTTACCCAGGGAGACGTGGATAAATTATAATTACCATCTTAGAGCAAGTAGGGTGAACCACAACCCTTACTACTGTCCAGGAAGCTCAAAATCACCTCAACCTGGAGCAAGTGAGGTGTACCACACCCTTGCATCTACCTAGGGAGCTCAAACCATCTCAATCCAGAGAAAGTGGCGTGAACCACACCCTTGTATCTACCCAGGGAGCCTCAACCAACCAACTTAGAGCAAGTGGGATGAAACTGCAATCCTTGCGTCTACCCAAGAGGTACGTTCTCATATGTCCAAGAGGAACAAATGAGGAGATTTTAACCTCCCACCATCTCGCTAGAGGCAATTTTATAATACCATGAGGAACAAAGTAGGGGATCCTTACCTTCCACTATTTCTCTAAGGTCGCACTATCGAGAAATAGTGCTCAAGATTAAACAGTCACATTTATAATCAAATCATGCCCAATCTATATTTATAATTAACATATATGCTCCAACATATTCTCTTTAATCCAATCAATATACTCTACAAAACCACTCTAGTTAATCTACCCACAGTGCTTTACAGTCCTAACTTACCAGCTCTAAATTCATAACAAAAACAACCCATTTTCCTTCACTCTATATCCTCTCGCTCGTCCTAAGGACTAAACAGTAGCTATCATACCTTAAGCAGGTATTACAAAAGTTTACAACCTTACTAAAAAGGTCAAACAGTTAAAAACAGAGTTTTGTGTGAAAAACAGGGCTTGTGCGTATGCATCATTGTTGGGCGTACTGATGAGCGGATAATTTATACGCTTTTTGGCATTGTTTTTAGGTAGTTTTAGTAGGATCTAGCTACTTTCAGGGATGTTTTTATTAGTTTTTATGAAAAATTCACATTTCTAGACTTTACTATGAGTTTGTGTGCTTTTCTGTGATTTTAGGTATTTTCTGGCTGAAATTGAGGGACCTGAGCAAAAATCTGATAGGAGGCTGAAAAAGGACACCAGATGCTGTTCGATTCTGACCTCCCTACACTCAAAATAGATTTTCTAGAGCTACAAAACTCCAAATGGCACGCTCTCAATTGTGTTGGAAAGTAGACATTGATGTGTGGAAAACGATCTAACACAAAACTCACCGGCAAGTGTACCGGGTCGCATCAAGTAATAATAACTCACATGAGTGAGGTCGATCCCACAGGGATTGAAGGATTGAGCAATTTTAGTTTAGTGGTTGATTTAGTCAAGCGAATCAAGTTTTGGTTGAGTGGGTTGCATTTAACAGAAGCTAAATTGCTTGAAATGTAAAAGGGAGAGGGGGAAATTGCAGTAAATTAAAGAACAGGAAAATAAAATAGATTGAATCTTAAAGAACAAGAAATTAAATGACTGAAACTTAAAGTGCAAGAAATGTAAATTGCAGTAACTTAAATGGCAAGGAATGTAAATTGCTCGAATGTAAAAGGGATTTGAGGACTGGGATTGCAGAATCTAAACAAAGATAAATTGAATCACCACAATTAATAGAGCAGAAATTGAATTGGAAGCAATAAGAATTCAAACAGAAATTGAAATAAAGTGCAGCAGGGTTCACAGAAGAACCAAAAGTAAATTAGGATCTCAGGACTCTAGAGACTAGAAAGCAAAGTCTAGATCTCAATTTGCCTTCCCAGATCTAAGTTCACAAAGCAATTGACAAGGAATTGAAGAAGAAGCAGTAAAGAGAATGTAAATGGATTCAATTATGCAGAAAAGAAACTAAAGAGTTCTTGAGTGGAGATTGAGACAGAATTTCCTCAATTCTTAACACCCAAGAATCAAAACAAGAGAATTAAAAATGCCCAAGCAAGAACGAGGAAGAAGAGAGATCAATTTTCCTCCCCAATTCTCTGAAATCTCAGTGAAGACACCAAGAGAAGTTCCAAAGTGCAAAAATAAAATTCAAAGCTCCAAGAAAGTGCAAAGTTCAAAAGCAAAGCAAAAGGTCCTAATTACATCAAACTAGCTCCTATTTATACACTTTCTATTCTTAGATTTTGGGATTTGGATAGGCTTTTGATTTGGTGAAGAAATGAATTC
>NC_029774.3:85866644-85875147 GCF_000817695.3 Arachis duranensis | reverse complement strand
CGGCTTGGTGCAGGCTGGTGCGCAAGATGCTGCCCTGCCCTCGCGGAGGGCAGGGCAGAAAAAATTGGTGCACCAGAAATGTGCCTTGGTGCGTGCTGATGCTGCCAGAATCATGCCATGGTGCGCGCTGGTGCTGCCAGGATCGTGCCTTGGTGTGCAGAACGCTGCCCTGCCCTCGTGGAGGGCAGGGCAGGAAAAATTGGTGCGCCAGATGGGTGCTTTGGTGCACTGCTGGTGCTGCCAGATTCATTCCTTGGTGCGCCAGACTCGTTTCTTGGTGCGCCAGAATCATGCCACACAAAATGCTGCCTTGCCCTCGCGGAGGGCAGGGCAGTGTTTTCACTTTGATGTCCCAAGTTCGAATCATGGCCGAAACACACGCTACTTAATTTCCTTGGCTTTCTTGGCACGGTAATGGAACTTAGTTCCTTGCTTCCTCATGGTCCCGTGTTCAACTCTTGTGGCAAGCATTATAGGCATTTTCCCTTTGATTTTCTTCCTTGGTGAGCCCGATACTGCCCTTGTGGAGGGCAGGGCAACATTTTCTTCTTCTTGATTCCAAGGCACAAATTTGTGCTCTGCCCTTGTAGTGGGCAGTGCAGAGTTGCCTTCTTTGCCTTGTTCCCTTATGTTGCCCTCCTAGAGGGCAGTGTGCCCTTGTGGAGGGCAATGCTTGCCTCCCCCATTGCATGCGGCACACTTTTCCTTCCTTTGACCACGCTTCCTTCTCCTTGGGTCACGCTTTCTTAGGCCACACTTTTCTCTTTTATTCTTTTCTTCACTTAAAATAAACCAAAACAACCACTCCAAGTATCACTAAATTCATAAGGCTTATAAATCAATTAAAATTCAATTAAAATTAGCTTAAACCTCATGAGTTAACATTAATTTCATGGTGGTTGCTTGATTTAAAGAAGTTATGCATTTTCACTCCAAATCACTTACTTAGGAAGCAAGAAAGTGCATAAAGACTAACAAAACAAGTGAAATTAGCTTGAAAAATGGCTATATGATGACTTGTCATCAGACATCCAGGGCTTTCCAGCAATATATAATAGTTTGTACTTTGTTCGAGTTTAGATGACACAAACTGGCGTTCAACACCAGTTTCATGCTGTATTCTAGAGTAAAACGCCAGAAACACGTCAAAAACTAGAGTTAAATGCCAAAAACATGTTACAACTTGGAGTTTAACCCCAAGAGATTCCTCTGCACGTGTAAAGCTCAAGCTCAGCCCAAGAACACACCAAAGTGGGCCCCGGAAGTGGATTTATGCACTTAGACTTATTTCTGTAAACCCTAGTAGCTAGTCTAGTATAAATAGGACTTTTTACTATTGTATTATCATCTTTGGATTATTTTTTGATCCCTTGACCATATTTTGGGGGCTGGCCTCATGGCCATGCCTGGACCACTATTACTTATGTATTTTCAACGGTGGAGTTTCTACACACCATAGATTAAGGTGTGGATCTCTGCTGTACCTCGAGAATTAATGCAATTACTATTGTTCTTCTATTTGATTCAAGCTTATTCTTATTCTAAGATATTCACTGCACTTTCAACCTGATGGATGTGATGATCCATGACACTCATCATCATCCGTCCTTATGAACGCGTGCTTGACAACCACTTCCGTTCTACCTTAGATCGAGCGCATATCTCTTGGATTCCTTAATCAGAATCTTCGTGGTATAAGCTAGAACCCATTGGCAGCATTCTTGAGAATCCCGAATGTCTAAACCTTGTCTGTGGTATTCCGAGTAGGATTCAAGGATTGAATGACCGTGACGAGCTTCAAACTCGTAAGTGTTGGGCGTAGTGACAGACGCAAAAGAATCACTAGATTCTATTCCGACATGATTGAGAACCGACAGATGATTACCCGTGCTGTGACAGAGCATTTGAACCATTTTTACTGAGAGAATGAGAAGTAGCCATTGACAACGGTGACGCCCTACATACAGCTTGCCATGAAAAGGAGTATGAAAGATTGGATGAAGGCAGTAGGAAAGCAGAGATTCAATAGGAACAAAGCATCTCCATACACTTATCTGAAATTCCCACCAATGATTTACATAAGTATCTCTATCTCTATTTTATGCATTATTTATATTTATTTTTGAAAACCATTATTACCATTTGAATGCACCTGACTGAGATTTACAAGATGACCATAGCTTGCTTCATACCAACAATCTCCGTGGGATCGACCCTTACTCACGTAAGGTATTACTTGGACGACCCAGTGCACTTGCTGGTTAGTTGTGTGAAGTTGTGACAAAGTGTGATTCACGTTTGAGAGCTCCAAGTCTATTGGCGCCATTGTTGATGATCACAATTTACGCGCACCAAGTTTTTGGCGCCGTTGCCGGGGATTGTTCGAGTTTGGACAACTGACGGTTCATCTTTTTGCTCAGATTAGGTAATTTTCTTTTCAAAAAAGTTTTCAAAAAATTTTCAAAAAATATTTTTTTCTTTTTGTTTTCGTTCTTCAAAAAAAAAGTTTTTGAAAACCAAAAAAAATTCATAAAATCATAAAAATCAAAAATATTTTTGTGTCTCTTGTTTGAGTCTAGTGTCAAATTTTAAGTTTGGTGTCAATTGCATGTTTTTAAAATTTGTGCATTTCACAAAAAAAATGCATGCATTGCATTCTTCATGATCTTCAAGTTGTTCTTAGTAAGTCTTCTTGTTTGATCTTCATATTTTCTTGTTTTGTGTTTTTTGTTATTTTTCATATGCATTTTTGCATTCATAGTGTCTAAGCATTAAAGATTTCTAAGTTTGGTGTCTTGCATGTCTTTCTTTTCTTAAAAAATTTTTTAAAAAATAAGTCTTGATGTTCATCTTGATCTTCAAAGTGTTCTTGGTGTTCATCTTGACATTCATAGTGTTCTTGCATGCATCATGTGTTTTGATTCATAATTTTCATGTGAGTCATTTTTGTGTTTTTCTCTTTCATCATTAAAAATTCAAAAAAATCAAAAAATATCTTTTCCTTATTTCTCTAAAAAATTCGAAATCTTTGGGTTGACTTAGTCAAAATTTTTTTAAAATAAGTTGCTTTTTGTTAGTCAAGTCAAGATTTCAATTTTAAAAATCCCATCTTCAAAATCTTTTTCAAAAATTAAATCTTTTTCATTTTTCTTATTATTTTTCGAAATTTTTCTTATTTGATTTCCAAAATCTTTTTCTTATCTTTATTTCAAAAATTTCAAAAATTTTATTAACAATTAATGTGATTGATTCAAAAATTTGAAGTTTGTTACTTTCTTGTTAAGAAAGGTTCAATCTTTAAATTCTAGAGTCATATATTTTAGTTTCTTGTTAGTCAAGTAATCAATTTTAATTTTAAAAATCAAATCTTTCTCAAAATATCTTCTTCAAATCATATCTTTTTCAAAATCAATTTCAAAAATCTTTTCTAATTTCTTATCTTTTCAAAATTGATTTTCAAATCTTTTTCAACTAACTAATTGACTTTTTGTTTGTTTTACTATTTCTTATCTTTTTCAAAACCACCTAACTAATTTTATCTCTCTAATTTTCGAAAACTCCTCTCCCTTTTTCAAAAATTCTTTTTAATTAACTAATTGTTTCAAATTTTAATTTTAATTTTATTTCTTCTCCTAATTTTCGAAAATCACTAACCATTTTTCAAAAACAATTTTCGAAATTCTCTCCCTCTCATCTTCTTCTATTTATTTATTTAATTACTAACACTTCTCTTCATCTAAAAATTCAAACTCTCTCTTCTCCTCTATGTTTGAATTTTTCTCACCCTTCTTCTATTCTTTTCTTCTTATACTTACATAAAGGAATCTCTATACTGTGACATAGAGGATTCCTCTTCTTTTCTGTTCTCTTCTTTTTTATATGAGCAGGAGCAAGGACAAGGACATTCTTGTTAAAGCAGATCCTGAACCTGAAAGGACTCTGAAGAAGAAGCTAAGAGAAGCTAAAGCACAACAATCCAGAGAAAATCTTTCAGAGAATCTCGAAAAAGAGAGAGATATGGCCGAACCCAATAACAATGGTGAAGGCACAAGGAGGATGCTTGGTAATTATACTACACCTACTTCCAACTTTTATGGAAGAAGCATCTCAATCCCTGTCATTGGAGCAAATAATTTTGAGCTGAAGCCTCAACTAGTTACTCTAATGCAATAGAACTACAAGTTTCATAGACTTTCATCAGAAGTACCCATCAGTTTTTAACTGAATTCTTGCAGATCTATGAGACTGTTAAGACTAACGGAGTAGATTCTGAAGTCTACAGGCTCATGCTTTTCCCTTTTGCTGTAAGAGACAGGGCTAGAATATGGTTGGAATCTCAACCTAAAGATAGCCTGGACTCTTGGGATAAGCCGGTCACAGCCTTCTTGGCCAAGTTTTTTCCTCCTCAAAAGATGAGCAAGCTTAGAGTGGATGTTCAGACCTTCAAGCAAAAAGATGGTGAATCCCTCTATGAAGTTTGAGAAAGATACAAACAGTTGACTAAAAAGTGTCCTGCTGATATGCTTTTAGAGTGGACCATTTTGGATATATTCTATTATGGTCTATTTGAGTTCTCTAAGATGTCACTGGACCATTCTGCAGGTGGATCCATTCACCTAAAGAAAACGCCTGCAGAAGCTCAAGAACTCATTGACATGGTTACAAATAACCAATTCATGTATACCTCTGAGAGGAATCCTATGAATAATGGGACGCCTTAGAGGAAGGGAGTTCTTGAAATTGATGCTCTGAATGCCATATTGGCTGAAAATAAAATGTTGACTCAGCAAGTCAACATGATTTCTCAGAGTTTGAATGGATGGCAAAATGCATCCAACAGTACTAAAGAGGCATCTTCGGAAGAAGAAGCTTATGATCCTGAGAACCCTGCAGTGGCAGAGGTAAATTACATGGGTGAACCCTATGGAAACATTTATAATTCCTCATAGAGAAATCATCCAAATTTCTCATGGAAGGATCAACAAAAGCCCCAACAAGGCTTTAATAATGGTGGAAGAAACAGGCTTAGCAATAGCAAGTCTTTTCCATCATCTTCTCAGCAACAGACAGAGAATTCTGAGCAGAGCTTCTCTAGCTTAGCAAACATAGTCTCTGATCTCTCCAAGGCCACTCTAAATTTCATGAGTGAAACAAGGTCCTCCATTAGAAATTTAGAGGCACAAGTGGGTCAGCTGAGTAAGAAAATTACTGAAACTCCTCCTAGTACTCTCCCAAGCAATACAGAAGAGAATCCAAAAAGAGAGTGCAAGGGCATTGATATAATCAAAATGTCCGAATCCAAGGAGGAAGGGGAGGACATGCACCCTAATAAGGAAGACCTTATGGGATGTCCTCCAAACAGAAGGGAGTTCCCTATTGAGAACCTAAAGGAATCTAAGGCTCACATAGAGACCATAGAGATTCTATTAAACTTTCTTATGCCATTCATGAGCTCTAAGAATTATTCTTCCTCTGAAGAGGATGAAGATGTAACTGAAGAGCAAGTTGCTCAATATCTAGGAACCATCATAAAGCTGAATGCCAAGTTGTTTGGTAGTGAGACTTGGAAAGGTGAACCTCCCTTGCTCATTAGTGAACTAGATACATGGGTTCAGCAAACTCTACCTCAAAAGAAACAAGATCCTGGTAAATTCTTAATACCCTGTACCTTAGGCACCATGACCTTTGAGAAGGCTCTGTGTGACCTGGGGTCAGGTATAAATCTTATGCCACTCTCTGTAATGGAGAAGCTGGGGATCTTTGAGGTACAAGATGCAAGAATCTCATTAGAGATGGAAGACAAGTCAATAAAAGAAGCTTATGGATTGGTAGAGGACGTGTTAATGAAGGTTAAAGGCCTTTACATCCCTGCTGATTTGATAATCCTAGACACTGGGAAGGAGGAGGATGAATACATCATCCTTGGAAGACCCTTCCTAGCCACAGAAGGAGCTGTGATTAATATTGACAGAGGTGAACTATTCCTTCAATTGAATGGGGACTACCTTGTGTTTAAAGCTCAAGGTTATCCTTCTGTAAACATGGAGAGGAAGCATGAAGAGCTTTTCTCAATACAAAGTCAAACAAAGCCCTCACAGTCAAACTCTAAGTTTGGTGTTGGGAGGCCACAACCAAACTCTAAGTTTGGTGTTGAACCCCCACATTCAAACTCTAAGTTTGGTGTTGGGAGGTCCCAACAATGCTTTGAACATCTGTGAAGCTCCAAGAGAGCTCACTGTCAAGCTATTGACATTAAAGAAGCACTTATTGGGAGGCAACCCAAATTTTATTTATCTATATTTTCTATTGTTCTTTTATGTTTTATTAGGTTCATGATAATGTGGAGTCACAAAATAATTGCTAAAAGTAAAAATAGAATCAAAAACAGCAGAAGAAACAGCACACCCTGGAGGAAGAGCCTACTGGCATTTAAACGCCAGTAGGGAGCATCTGGTTGGCGTTCAACGCCAGAACAGAGCATGAATCTGGCGTTGAACGCCAGAAACAAACAACAGTCTGGTGTTTAAATGCCAGGATTACACCCTGAGGAAAGATGGCGTTTAACGCCAGAACCAAGCATCAGGCTGGCGTTAAACACCATAAACATGCTACATCTGGGCGTTTAACGCCAGAAACAAGCTTAAGTCTGGCGTTAAACGCCAGGATTTCATGAAGAGGGAGTTTTACATGCCTAATTGGTACAGGGATGGTAAATCCTTGACACCTCAGGATTTGTGGACCCACAGGATCACCTCAAGATCTGTAGACCCCACAGGATCCCCACCTACCTCAATCTCTCTTCCCCATCATCTCTTTACCACTTACATCCATCCACTCTTCCCCATAAACCCCACCTACCTTCAAATTCAAAATCTCTTTCCCACCTAAACCCACCCTACATGACCGAACCCTACCCCTCTCCCTCCACTATATAAACCCTTTCTTCCTTCTTCATTTTCACACATCACTACCCTCTCTTCTCCCCCTTGGCCGAAACCTACACCAGTCTCCCCGTCCTCCATCTCTTCTTCTTCTTCATCTTTTCTTTTTTCTTTTGCTCGAGGACGAGCAACATTCTAAGTTTGGTGTGGTAAAAGCATATCTTTTTTTGTTTTTTCATAACCATTGATGGCACCTAAGGCCGGAGAAACCTCTAGAAAGAGGAAAGGGAAGATAAAAGCTTCCACCTCTGAGTCATGGGAGATAGAGAGATTCATCTCAAAAGCCCATCAAGACCACTTCTATGAAGTTGTGGCCAAGAAGAAGGTGATCCCTGAGGTCCCTTTCATGCTCAAGAAAAATGAGTATCCGGAGATCCGACATGAGATCCAAAGAAGAGGTTGGGAAGTTCTTACCAATCCCATTCAACAAGTCAGAATCTTAATGGTTCAAGAATACTATGCCAATGCATGGATCACTAGGAACCATGATCAAAGTATGAACCTGAATCCAAAGAATTATCTTACAATGGTTTGGGGGAAATGCTTAGATTTCAGTTCGGAGAATGTAAAGTTGGCATTCAACTTGCCTATGATGCAAGAAGATGCATGCCCTTACACTAGAAGGGTCAACTTTGATCAAAGGTTGGACCAAGTCCTCATGGACATATGTGTGGAAGGAGCTCAATGGAAAAGAGACTCAAAAGACAAACCGGTTGAATTAAGAAGACTGGACCTTAAGCCTGTGGTTGGAGGATGGTTGGAGTTCATCCAACACTCCATCATCCCGACTAGCAACCGATCCGAAGTAACTGTGGATCGGACCATCATGATTCATAGCATCATGATTGGAGAGGAAGTAGAAGTTTATGAAGTCATCTCTCTAGAACTCTACAAAGTAGTCGAAAAGCCCTCCACCTTGGCAAGGCTAGCTTTTCCTCATCTCATTTGCCATCTATGCTACACAGCTGGAGTTGTCATAGAAGGAGACATCCTCATTGAAGAGGACAAGCCCATCACTAAGAAGAGGTTGGAGCAAACAAGAGAGGCCATCTATGGATCTTAAGAGACGCATGAGGAAGCTCATCATCAAAAAATCCCTGAGATGCCTCAAGGGATGTATTTTCCTCCAAACAACTATTGGGAACAACTCAACTCTTCTCTAGAAGGATTGAGTCATGATATGAACCAATTAAGGGTGGAACACCAAGAGCACTCCATCATTCTCAATGAGATTAGAGAAGATCAAAGAGCTGTGAGGGAGGAGCAACAAAGGCAAGGAAGAGACATAGAGGAGCTCAAGAACACCATTGGTCCTTCAAGGAGAAGGTGCCACCATCACTAAGGTGGACTCATTCCTTAACTTCCTTGTTCTTACTTCTCTGTTTTTCGGTTTATGAGCTTCATGTTTTTTCTATGTTTGTGTCTTTGTTACATGATCATTAGTGTCTAGTGTCTATGTCTTAAGGCTATGAATAATTCCATGAATCCTTCACCTTTCTTAAATGAAAAATGTTTCTAATACAAAAGAACAAGAAGTACATGAGTTTCGAATTCATCCTTGA
>NC_029774.3:85858944-85866398 GCF_000817695.3 Arachis duranensis | reverse complement strand
TAGCAAAGCTGAGTCATAATCTGAAAAGGTTCACCCAGTTATGTGTCTGTGGCATTTATGTATCTGGTGGTAATACTGGAAAACAAAGTGCTTAGGGCCACGGCCAAGACTCATAAAAGTAGCTGTGTTCAAGTATCAACATACTTAACTAGGAGAATTAATAACACTATCTGAACTCTGAGTTCCTATAGATGCCAATCATTCTAAACTTCAAAGGATAAAGTGAGATGCCAAAACTGTTCAGAAGCAAAAAGCTACAAGTCCCGCTCATCTGATTAGAACTAATATTCATTGATATTTTGAGATTTATAGTATATTCTCTTCTTTTTATCCTATTTGATTTTCAGTTGCTTGGGGACAAGCAACAATTTAAGTTTGGTGTTGTGATGAGCGGATAATTTATACGCTTTTTGGCATTGTTTTTAGGTAGTTTTTAGTAGGATCTAGCTATGCAAAATTCACATTTATGGACTTTACTATGAGTTTGTGTGTTTTTCTATGATTTCAGGTATTTTTTGGATGAAATTGAGGGACCTGAGTAAAAAACTGATAGGAGGCTGAAAAAGGACTATAGATGCTGTTGGATTCTGACCTCTTTGCACTTGAAATGGATTTTCTAGAGCTACAGAAATCCAAATGGCGCGCTTTTAATTGCGTTGGAAAGTCGACATCCAGGGCTTTCCAGCAATATATAATAGTCCATACTTTGTTCGAGTTTAGATGACACAAACTGGCATTTAATGCTAGTTCCATGCTGCACTCTGGAGTAAAATGCCAGAAACACGTCACAAACCAGAGTTAAACGCCAAAAACATGTTACAACTTGGCGTTTAACCCCAAGAGAAGCCTCTGCACGTGTAAAGCTCAAGCTCAGCCCAAGAACACACCAAAGTGGGCCCCGGAAGTGGATTTCTGCACTTAGACTTATTTCTATAAATCCTAGTAGCTAGTCTAGTATAAATAGGACTTTTTACTATTGTATTATCATCTTTGGATTATCTTTTGATCCCTTGATCATATTTTGGGGGCTGGCCTCACGGCCATGCCTGGACCACTATTACTTATGTATTTTCAGCGGTGGAGTTTCTACACACCATAGATTAAGGTGTGGAGCTCTGCTGTACCTCAAGAATTAATGCAATTACTATTGTTCTTCTATTCGATTCAAGCTTATTCTTATTCTAAGATATTCGCTACACTTCAACCTAATGGATGTGATGATCCGTGACAGTCATCATCATCCGTCCTTATGAACGCGTGCTTGACAACCACTTCCGTTCTACCTTAGATCGAGCGCATATCTCTTGGATTCCTTAATCAGAATCTTCGTGGTATAAGCTAGAACCCATTGCCAGCATTCTTGAGAATCCGGAAAGTCTAAACCTTGTCTATGATATTTCGAGTAGGATTCAAGGATTGAATGACTGTGATGAGCTTCAAACTCACGAGTGTTGGGCGTAGTGACAGACGCAAAAGAATCACTGGATTCTATTCCGACATGATCGAGAACCGACAGATGATTAGCCGTGCTATGACAGAGCATTTGGACTATTTTTACTGAGAGGATGGGAAGTAGCCATTGACAACGGTGACACCCTACATACAACTTGGACCATTTTTACTGAGAGGATGGGAAGTAGCCATTTTTACAGAGCATTTGGACCATTTTTACTGAGAGGATGGGAAGTATGAAAGATTGGATGAAGGCAGTAGGAAAGCAGAGATTCAACAGGAACAAAGCATCTCCATACACTTATCTAAAATTTCCACCAATGATTTACATAAGTTTCTCTATCTCTATTTTATGCATTATTTATCTTTATTTTCGAAAACCATTATTACCATTTGAATTCGCCTGACTGAGATTTATAAGATGACCATAGCTTGCTTCAAACGAACAATCTCCGTGGGATCAACCCTTACTCACATAAGGTATCACTTGGACGACCTTGTGCACTTACTGGTTAGTTGTGAAAAGTTGTGACAAAGTGTGATTCACGTTTGAGAGCTCCAAGTCTATTGGCACTATTGTTGATGATCACAATTTACGCGCACGACGTACTCACGCATAAGAATGAATTCCCAGCCTATGCGTGCGCATCATTACTGTGCGTACACACAACTTGTAAAATTCCAGGGTGTGCGTACACATAAGTATTATCCCACCCTCTGCTCTGTGCGTAAGTACGATAGTATGCGTGGGCACACAAACTAGAAATTCTGGTGATAACATGATAAGTCTTGTATAGTTTGGAATCAATCAAAACAAGCATCAATTCATTAGTAGCATAGACCAAACCAACAATGAATCCTCACAATCAAATGTGAATTCAAATTTAAAGTAACCGAGAGTAATTAAATCTCGGGTTGTTCTTCCCTAGGAGTTGCAATTAAGGTGATCAATTATTGGCTATGAGGGAGCATGGGGAATTAGGATTGCAGGAGAGGCAAGGAATATAAATGGCAAGAAATTAAATGAACATGCATGGAATTAAAAGGAAAGCAATTAAAAGCAATGCAAATGGAAATTAAATACTAAAAAGGACTCTTGGCAAGAAATGGGTAATTAAGGATTCCTATCCTAGTTATGGACCACATACATGGCAATTGTGTGGAATTAATCTCGATTTGTCAATCCTACTTGAGAATTAGTCAAACGGGCATAATTGATTCCAATCCCCAAGTCCTAAGTCAACACTAGTGGGTCACTTAGAGTCAAGGGAAACCAAACCAATTAACAATCCTCACACAAAGCGGAATGGACATCCACAACTCAATTTCATCCAAACACCCAATTTCTCAACCAAGAGTGTGAAAACTAAACATGCAAGAAATTAAAGATCAAAGCAATAAAAGTCAAAGCAATTAAATGCAAGGAAAGGAAACTTCAAGTGCAAGAAATCTCTTGGCAAGTAATTGAGAGCTAAGGTTACCTATCCTAGCCATTGACCACAAACACATGATGATTATGAAGAGTTAATCCTACTTAGTCAACCCTACATGGAGGATAAGTCAAGTAGGCATAGTTGATTTCAATCGATAAGTCATATGTCAACACTTAGGGTCACATAGAGTCAATGGAGACCAAATCAACTAACTACTCTAATGTATCAACAAGAATGGAAATCAATGACTCAAGGGTCACCAAAGTCATCAATTTCAAGCCAAAAGTGGAGGAAAGCTATGTAAAAACTAAGCCAAGTATTTTATCAAACACTTAGTGTGCATGAAAATAAAATAATATTAAATTACATAGAAAATAAAATCTAACTACCAATAGCAAGAAAATAATAACAATAACTAAAGAAAGTAATAAATAAACATAAAACATAAATTGCATTAAATGTAAATTAAAAATAACAAAGTGTCATAAACATAAAGGAACAAAAGAAATGAAACAACAAAATAGAAGGAAAGAACAAAGATGCAATAACAATAAATGACAAGAAAAGGTAAATGAAAACAAGAATTAAAAGTAGAAATTACAAGAAATTAAACTAAGAAACCTTAATTCTAGAGAGAGGGGGGAGCTTCTCTCTCTAGAAACTAAGAGAAAAATATGTAAAAGCTAAACCTAATTGCCCCCACCCCTTCACATGGAAAGAGGGTCTCTTTGATATAGCATTTAATCAGCTTCAGAAGGTCCAAAATTGGGCTCTGGAGGTCCAAAATTGGGCTCTGGAGGCCCAAAAATCGCCCCCAGCGATTTACATTAAATGAGTTACACGCTGGGACCTGTGCATACGTACAGGTGTATGTGTACGCACACTTGCTGATTTTTTTCTTGTGCATACGCACAGGGAGTTGTGCGTATGCACACATGGCTGAGTGGTTCTTGTGCGTACGCACAGATGGTTGTTCATATGCACATGCTAGTGTGTGCTTCTCCTTTGATTTATTCATGTTTTCTCCCAATTCCATGCTTTTTGTAGATAAAACCATTACTTCTTCCACTCTTATCAAGCCATTCCAACCCATTACACCTGAAATCACTCAATAAAACCATCAAGGCATCGAATGGGATAAAAATGATTAAATTAAGCACAAAATAGCATGTTTTCACGATTAGGCTCAATTTAGGGAGAGAACACAAAAGTATGCTTTCTGAATGAATAAATGTGGGTTTATATGATGAAATCCACTCAAATCAAACCAAAATATATCGTCAAATATGGATTCATCATCTGGTTTTTTACAACATCACAGAGTTTAATTTTTTATACCTAACTTTCGATGTTCGTAACTTTCTCTAAAAACTCCAATTTCCCTCATCTTTATACATTTTTAAAGATCTCACATTCACTTCAATTTAAAATAAGGTTCACTCAAATCCAAGCTTCGAGGGGTAAGTTATGGTCTGCCAAAGTTAGTTAAAATTCTATTTTTACCCAATTTTGCCAAGTCCTCAAATCTTCAAAACTCTCAATCCAAAACCCAACCAATCACACCCAACTCAATATCAAAACACCAAAATCAATACCAACATTCTTTCACATCATCACACGCTCTTAAATCAATTCACAACCATTCCAACACTTAAATTCTTTAATTCCTTCGAACATTGCACTCATAACTTACCAATTTCAACAATTACCATCAAACATTACTAACATCAACAATTATCATTCACTCAACAACATCACAATTATTATCCATCACCTTTCATACACATATAAAATTTATGAGTGGATATTTTATGTGCTTTTTGGCATCATTTTCATATAGTTTTTAGCATGTTTTGTCTAAGTTTTATTAAGTTTTCATAGGTTTTAGTGCAAAATTCACATTTTTGGATTCTACTTTGAGTTTATGTGTTTTTATGCAATTTCATATATTTTCTGGCTAAAATTGAGGAGCTGGAGCAAAAGTCTTATTTAAAGACAGAGAAAGCACTGTAGATGCTGTCAGGATCTAACCTCCTTGCATTTGAAAGAGCTTTTCTGGAGCTATAGAAGTCCAAATGGAGCGTTCTCAACGTCTATAGAAAGCTGACTTCTAGAGGTTTCTAGCAATGTATAATAGTTTATACCTTGCTTCATAATTGAAGGCCCAAAACTGGCATCCAACGCCAGCCTCCTGCCCTAGTCCAGGCATCCAGTGCCCACAAGGGGGAGACCAGTGTCCAAACTCCCAAAGAGGACCCCCTAGCCAACGTTCAATGCCCTAGAGGCCTCCTAGCATGTGAATCTCATCAAAGCTCAGCCCAACACTCACCAAGTGGGCCCCAGAAGTGGATTTTAGCACTAAAAGATTGTTTTACCTTTTCTTATGTAATCCTTAGTCATTAGTTTAGTATTTAAAGAACTTTTACGTGATCTTCAAAGACAGGTCTGCCATATTTCATTTTACACATTATATTTTCTATCAGTATGAGTTTCTAAACCTCTTAGGTTGAGGGGAGGAGCCCTGCTGAGTTTTATGGATTAATAAAAGTATTACTGTTTCTTTTCAATCCGTGTTTGATTCAATTCTAAGATGTATCTTCATTCTTCAACTTGATGAACGGGATGACCCGTGATAATCACCTTTGTTCTTCATACTAAGACCGTGTGCCTGACAACCACCCGTGTTCTTCTTGGGTTCGTGTGAATACGTAACTGGAAAGTATTGAACCACTAGCTTGATTATACATCTCTTAGATGACTAATCCACGACTTCATTGGGGACTTCTCGAGACACCAGTTCAATCGAGGTATGGGGGGATTAGGGGCTCTGTAGTAGAGGCTAGAACCCAAAGGCACAGCATTCTCTGATCCAGAAGATCCGACCTTATCTGGGGCATTTTGAGTAGGATCATTAAGGAGAATGGACTGCAGGAGCTTCACCCTCAATCAGAATGGATCCACACTAACTCTGGGGTTCAGATCTGGAGGGGCATTGGCGACCTCTCAACCGGTGACAATCACATACAGCCTGCCATAGAAGAAATCATTCACAATTGAGGAAAACAGTAATACCAGAGTTAATCCAGAAGGATAAAGCATCTCCAAGCCTTAACCATCTTCTTATCATTGTAAACAGGTCAACTTAGTTTAGATTTTATTATTCTTTTTATGCAATTAAACAACATACCAACATCTCCTACTCACCTGACTAAGATCTTCAAGATAACCATAGCTTGCTTCAAACCACAATCCTCGTGGATCAACCCTGACTCGCTCAGATATTACTTGGATGACCCAGTGCACTTGTTGGTTCAGTTGTACGAAGTGTGGGGCTTCGTGCACCAAACATCTAATCAACCAATGCATTCAATCCAAACCTATCTTAAGGGCAACTAGCCTAAGTTTCACAAAGCATTACTTATTAACTAAAGGAAACCGAAATCATACCTTGACCGATTTTTCCAAAGCTCAAAACATCAAATATCAAGCTTCCAAGACTCCCAAACAACTCCAATAAGTTCCAGCCACCAATGCTTTGTTCTAAGTACTCTAATTCACCAATTTTGACTTTAATCAACATAATATTCAACTTAATTTCATACAATTCCATCTTATCAATGCTAGGGTTTATCAATTCATCAATTCACAAGAATTTAGTGATATCTTACTGTATCCATCGATGATTGGGGCCAAACCTATCAATTATCCAAGGCTAGATTGCCCCTAAGCCACCAAAATCATCAAAATCACTCAATACCCTTAACCAAAACACAAAATCAGAATGGAAGAGGAAACTAGGCATGAAATACAAAGTTTCTTACCATTTTATTTTGATAGAATTGAAGAAAACTTCGAGACAAATGCGGGGCCATAAATGACTCGTTAATCGGAGCTACGGATTGAAAGTTTTGGACAATATGGTGGAAGGATGAATAGTAACCCTCTCTTCTTCCTTCACTTCCACCGTTCTCACTCTTTCTCTCTTCTTCAACGTAAAATGAAATAGAAAGGGGGAAGAAGGCTGAAATGTGATGAGCGGATAATTTGTGGACAAGCAACAATTTAAGTTTGGTGTTGTGATGAGCGGATAATTTGTATGCTTTTTGGCATTGTTTTTAGTATGTTTTTAGTATGATTTAGTTAGTTTTTAGTATATTTTTATTTGTTTTTAGTTAAAATTCACTTTTCTGGACTTTACTATGAGTTTGTGTGTTTTTCTGTGATTTCAGGTATTTTCTGGCTGAAATTGAGGGACCTGAGCAAAAATCTGATTCAGAGACCAAAAAGGACTGCAGATGCTGTTGGATTCTGACCTCCCTGAACTCGAAGCGGATTTTCTGGAGCTACAGAAGCCCAATTGGCGGGCTCTCAACGGCGTTGGAAAGTAGACATCCTGGGCTTTCCAGCAATATATGATAGTCCATACTTTGCCCAAGATTTGACGGCCCAAACCGGCGTTCAAAGTCACCCTCAGGAATTCCAGCGTTAAACGCCGGAACTGGCACCAAAATGGGAGTTAAACGCCCAAACTGGCATAAAAGCTAGCGTTTAACTCCAAGAAGAGTCTCT
>NC_029774.3:85855910-85858236 GCF_000817695.3 Arachis duranensis | reverse complement strand
CACTGAGAGGATGGGAGGTAGCCATTGACAACGGTGAAACCCTACATACAGCTTGCCATGGAAGAAGCCTTGCGTGCATGAAGAAGAAGACAGTAGGAAAGCAGAGATTTAGAAGATAGAGCATCTCCAAAACCTCAACCTGTTCTCCATTGGTGCAAAACAAGTACTTGTTTCATGTTCTTTTACTTTTCACAATCAACCCTGATAATTATTGATATCCTGATTAAGAGTTACAAGATAACCATAGCTTGTTTCAAGCCGACAATCTCTGTGGGATCGACCCTTACTCGCGTAAGGTTTATTACTTGGACGACCCAGTACACTTGCTGGTTAGTTGTGCGAAGTTGTGTTTATGCCATGGTATTGAACACCAAGTTTTTGGCTTCATCACCGGGGATTATTTGAGTTGTGAAAAGTAGTGATCACAATTTCGCATACCAAGTTTTTGGCGCCGTTGCCGGGGATTGTTGAGTTTGGACAACTGACGGTTCATCTTGTTGCTTAGATTAGGTATTTTTTTTCAGAGTTCTTGAAGATGAATTCTAGATTTTCATGATGATTTTTTGAAGTCTGGCAGGCTGAGAGGCCGTGTCTAATTTCATTGGACCGAGGTTTCAACCTATCATCACAAGAGCTTGTTGATTTCTATCAATCTTGCTGTTGGAGCAGTGATCTGCTAAGGCTTGGCTGGCCATTGGCCATGTCTAGTGTTTTGGACCGAAGCTTTCTTTGAAAGCTTAGCTGGCTGTGAAGCCATGTCTAATTCCTGGACCGGAGTCTTAGACTAAACATTGCATGATTCCTGGAATTCTCATTAAGAATTTTGATACTTTTTTTTCACTTAATTTTCGAAAAACACAAAAAAATTTACAAAATCATAAAATCCAAAAATATTTTTGAGTCTAGTGTTTCATTTTAAGTTTGGTGTCAATTGCATGCATTCATTCATGTGTCTTAAGGATCTTCAAGTTAATTCTTGATGATTTCTTATTTTGATCTTTGAATTCAATTGACTTGAGTGTTTTATGTGTCTCATATGCATTCTCATTAGTGTCAATAGTATACAAACTGCTAAGTTTGGTGTCCTGCATGCATTGTTATTTGATTCTTGTTGCATTTTGATTGCATTGTTATTTGATTTTAGTTGCATTTTGATTATTCCGATTATTAAAAAATCCAAAAATATTTTTTATTTGTGTCTTTTCAAGTCAATAATATAGAGAATTGAAGATTCAGAACATACTGCAGAGGAATTGCACAGAAAAAGCTGGGCGTTCAAAACGCCCAGTGAAGAAGGATAGACTGGCGTTTAAACGCCAGCCAGGGTACCTAGCTGGGCGTTTAACGCCCAAAAGGGTAGAGTTTTGGGCGTTAAATGCCAGAATGTAAATCATTCTGGGCCTTTAACGCCAGGATGGCACAAGAGGGAAGATTCTGTTTTCAATGCAATTTTTTTCAGGTTTTCAAAGTTTTTCAAAATCAAATCTTTTTCAAATCATATCTTTTCAATCATATGTTTTCAAAATTAATTTCTTTCCTTTTTCAAAGATACTTGCTATCAATTAATGATTTGATTCAACATTTCAAGTATGTTACCTTTTCTGTTGAGAAAGGTTTAATGTTTGAATCATATCTTTTCTTGTTAGGCAAGTTATTAATTTTCAAAATCACATCTTTTTAAAACCAATCATATCTTCTTAACCACATCTTTTTCAAAATAGTTTTCAGTCAAATCTTTTTGATTTCTAATTTCAAAATCTTTTTCAAAAATCACTTGATTTCTTTTCCACTCTTGGTTTTAGAAAATTAATTAGTGTTTTTCAAAATGTTTTCAAAATTTCTTACTTAATTTTCGAAAACCACTTCCCTTCTTCTCACATCCTTCTATTTATGGACTAACACTATTCCTTGATGCAAAATTCGAACTCCATCCCTCTTGATAAGTTCAAATTCTTCTACTTTTGCCTTCTATTTTTCTTTTCCTCTGACACCTCAAGGAATCTCTATACTGTGACATAGAGGATTCCATATTTCCTTGTTCTCTTCTCTTTCTTGGATTCCATATTTTCTTGTTCTCTTCTCTTTCTTATGAGCAGGAGCAGAGACAAATGCATTCTTGTTGAGGCTGATCCCGAACCTGAAAGGACCTTGAAGCGAAAGCTAAGAGAAGCTAAGGCACAATTCTCTGTAGAGGACCTAACCGAATTCTTCAAAGAAGAAGAACACATGGCAGTCGAAAACAACAACAATACCAACAATGCAAGGAAGGTGCTGGGTGACTTTACTGCACCTACTCCCGATTTCTATGGGAGAAGCATCTCTATCC
>NC_029774.3:85852583-85853499 GCF_000817695.3 Arachis duranensis | reverse complement strand
TGCCATTTGGTGCAGGGATGACTTTTCCTTGACACCTCAGGATCTGTGGACCCCACAGGATCCCCACCTACCCCACCACTCTCTCCCTTCTTCCCCCACTCACCAATCACCTCAACACCTCTTCCCCAAAAACCCTTCACCTATCAAATCCCATCTTTCTCTTCACCACTCACATCTATCCTCCATAAAACCCCACCTACCTCACCATTCAAATTCAAACCACTTTCCCACCCAAACCCGCCCATACATAGCCGAACATCACCCTTCCCCCTCTCCTATATAAACCCATCTTCACTCCTTCATTTTCACACAACCTAAACACCACTTCTTCCCCTTTTGGCCGATCACAAAGCCATTCCCTTCTTCCTCATTTCTTCTTCTTCTACTCTCTTCTTTCTTCTTTTGCTCGAGGACGAGTAAATCTTTTAAGTTTGGTGTGGTAAAAGCATTGCTTTTTGTTTTTCCATAACCATTTATGGCATCCAAGGCCGGAGAAACCTCTAGAAAGAGGAAAGGGAAGGCAAAAGCTTCCACCTCCGAGTCATGGGAGATGGAAAGATTCATCTCAAGGGTGCATCAAGACCACTTCTATGAAGTTGTGGCCTTGAAGAAGGTGATCCCCGAGGTCCCTTTTTCACTCAAAAAGAGTGAATATCCGGAGATCCGACATGAGATCCGAAGAAGAGGTTGGGAAGTTCTTACCAACCCCATTCAACAAGTCGGAATCTTAATGGTTCAAGAGTTCTATGCCAATGCATGGATCACCAAGAACCATGACCAAAGTATGAACCCGGATCCAAAGAATTGGCTTACTATGGTTCGGGGGAAATACTTGGATTTTAGTCCGGAAAATATAAGGTTGGCATTCAACTTGCCCATAATGCAAGGAGATGAACATCCTTACACTAGAAGGGTC
>NC_029774.3:85850427-85850997 GCF_000817695.3 Arachis duranensis | reverse complement strand
AACGGCGTTGGAAATTAGACATCCTGGGCTTTCCAGCAATATATGATAGTCCATACTTTGCCCAAGATTTGATGGCCCAAACCGGCGTTCAAAGTTACCCTCAGGAATTCCAGCGTTAAACGCCGGAACTGGCACCAAAATGGGAGTTAAACGCCCAAAATGGCATAAAAGCTGGCGTTTAACTCCAAGAAGAGTCTCTACACGAAATGCTTCATTGCTCAGCCCAAGCACACACCAAGTGGGCCCGGAAGTGGATTTTTATGTCTTTTACTCATCTCTGTACACCCTAGGCTACTAGTTTTCTATAAGTAGGACCTTTTACTATTGTATAAAAATCTTTTGATCACTTTAGATCTCTAGATCACCTTTGGACATTTTAGTTCTTAGATCATTGGGAGGCTGGCCATTCGGCCATGCCTAGACCTCATGCTTATGTATTTTCAACGGTGGAGTTTCTACATACCATAGATTAAGGTGTGGAGCTCTGCTGTACCTCAAGTATTAATGCAATTACTATTGTTCTTCTATTCAATTCCGCTTGTTCTTGTTCTAAGATATCACTTGTTCTTC
>NC_029774.3:85845757-85850298 GCF_000817695.3 Arachis duranensis | reverse complement strand
TGACGTGCTTCAAACTCCTGAGGGCGGGGCGTTAGTGACAGATGCAAAAGAATCACTGGATTCTATTCCTGCCTGATTGAGAACCGACAGATGGATAGCCGCGCTGTGACAGGGTGCGTTGAACATTTCCACTGAGAGGATGGGAGGTAGCCACTGACAACGGTGAAACCCTTGCTTAAGCTTGCCATGGAAAGGAGTAAGAAGGATTGGATGAAGACAGTAGGAAAGCAGAGAGACGGAAGGGAATGCATCTTCATACGCTTATCTGAAGTTCCTACCAATGAATTACATAAGTATCTCTATCTTTATCTTTATGTTTTATGCGTTTAACACCATACCCATTTGAGTTTGCCTGACTGAGATTTACAAGGTGACCATAGCTTGCTTCATACCAACAATCTCTGTGGGATCGACCCTTACTCGCGTAAGGTTTATTACTTGGACGACCCAGTACACTTGCTGGTTAGTTGTGCGAAGTTATGTTTATGCCATGGTATTGAACACCAAGTTTTTGGCTTCATCACCGGGGATTATTTGAGTTGTGAAAAGTAGTGATCACAATTTCGCATACCAAAATGCTTGGCTTAAATGGGTTGGTCCCTGGGCCTAATATGGACTCGGTTCAGTCGGTTTAGCTCGTTAATCCAATTTTACGCCAAAATCTTTAAAATCAGTATTTAAACTTGTATTTTAAATATTTTTACTTCTCTAAATTATAAAATTTAATTTTCTAATTTTCTTGACTCATAATTAATTTATTAATTAATTATTTATAAATTTACCAGATTTTACATGTTGTCTACAATCTTGAGGTATACGATGAAAACTATAAATATGCCAAGGAAGTTTGCAACTAGATTAGTAAAATCTGCAGAGACTTTCTTTAGGGATCGAGTTTTGAAGACAAGAAGGTGCACTTTATTAATTGGGAGACTATCTGTAAGCCAAAAAAGATGCGAGGGTTGGGCTTGCAAAAAGCTCAAGATTCTAACAACATCTTTCTTACGAAATTACTTTGTGGCTTGGTGTACAAAAGTGAATCTCTTTCAACAAAGGTGATGAAGTCAAAATTTGGATATGGAGATAGCCCGATTCCTAAGGTTACTAGAAGGATAAATTGTTCGAATGTGTGGAGAGGCATTGTCAAGATTTGGGATCAATTTCAACGCGGTCTTATTTGGAGAATTGGTGATGGCAATAGTATAAAGTTTTGGACATACCACTGGGTTCCTGGCATAAAAAAAATAAGAGAGCTTTTTCTTGGCTAGATTGGAGAAGATAAGGAAAATGTGACCCTACAGACCTATGCTACAACAGATGGGGATTGGGACTGGGAGAGAATGACCTAGTTTGTCTAAAGGAGGTTATCAACCTAGTACGCACTCTTAAAGCTCCTTACCACTCTCTCAAACTAGACTTAATCATTTGTCTACCATACTTACAGGAAATTTTCTTAATCCAATCAGTGTATAAAGAATATTTTGAAAAAAGATATTGATCCAGTAAATATTTATAAACTTTGCTGGAAGACTAGGGTGCCTCAAAGATTAAAAATATTTTCATGGCTTCTTAGCTATAATACCCTTTTGACAAATGCAAAGAGAAGAGACAGAGGACTTACTGACAATGGCCCGAGATGTATAAATCAAGATGACAATTTACTCTATGTGCTGAGAGATTGCCCATATGCCTGAAGCATTTGGATGAGCAGCTCAAACAAAGTTTTCCAGGTTCTTTAGTCAAAACCTTATGGAATGGCTTAAAGAAAACCAGACAAAGAACTCTGGCACAAACAGTAGGACTTCATGGCTCTCCTTTTCTTCTCACTACCTGCAACATCATTTGGAGAAAAATAAATGAGTTAGTTTTCAGACAGAAAAATACTCCATACCAACAAGTCATCTTAGACTTACAAAGAAAATCAATAAAGACCCTAAACGACCGGATAAAGGATGGAGCAAGGTTAATGTTTATAGGTCAATCCTCCATGCCAGTGATTTGGGTACCTATGGAGGAAATAATCAAGGATTCAAATGGAAGGGTTCTTGCTAGTTTCATGATGAAAATTAGCATAGTCACTATCACTACTGTAGAATTGATGCCAGGGCATCTAAGCCAGTTTCACTGACCTTTTCTTTACTGTTTTAGGGTAGTTTCATGCATTTTCTTAGTGAATAAGGCAAGTTTTAGATGAAATTATACTTACACCTTGATTCAAGTAACTATTGTGAACTTTGCATGATTTTATGAGAATTTTGCTAGAATTGCATGATAAATTGATGATGCATAATCTCATGACTTTGGCTAGAGCTTTGATGCACTTTAATTTCTTGATTTCAGGGCAAAGGAAGCAAGGAAGAACCACGTTAGTATTCACGTTAACCTAGTTAACGTGAACACTAACGTGGAATGGTAAAAAGCTTGCAATGTTAATGAGAAAAGTGATCACCAATAACACCTGCAAAGCCATCCATAGCTCACATTACTTGCCACGTTAACTAAGTTAACGTGGTAGTTAACGTAGAAGCAAAAGAGAACTCCAACGTTAAGAGAAAACGTGAACACCAATAACGTTTTTCTCCAACATTAGTGGTAAAAGTGAACACCACTAACATTGGAAAACTTGGCAATGATCCACGTTAAGAGTCACGTTAACTTAGTTAACGTGAACTCTAACGTGGAAGAGGAAAACAAAAGCCAACGTTAGTGACACTCACTTTTGTCACTAACGTTGGACCAACTAGCATTGCCTACGTTAACTTTCACGTTAAGATCATTAACGTGAAAGTTAACGTGGAGTTGAGATCAAAGAGCCAACGTTAGTGACACTCACTTTTGTCACTAACGTTGGAAGATGGCATCACTACTACGTTAAGAGCCACGTTAACTTAGTTAATGTGAGTTCTAACGTAGAGAATTTGGGCATTTGGAGCGTTAATGACAAAGGTGAGTGTCACTAACGCTCTCGAAGGTGAGACACACCCACGTTAAGAGTCACGTTAGCTACACTAACGTGAACTCTAATGTAGGAACAAAAGGCACCAAGCAATGTTAATGGGAAAAGTGATTCCCAATAATGTTCGCGAAGGGGTATAAGCCAACGTTATTGGGAAAAGTGAGTCCCAATAACGTTGGCCAAAAATTGAGAAGGCAACGTTAGTGGTCACGTTAAGACCACTGATAAACCCCATTTTTAGGGTTTATCTTGTGCTTGATTTAAGAGATTTTATGACCTTTTACCCACATTTATCCATTGAAATAGCATGGTTTTATAACTTCTCATTTAATTGTGCTTAAGAGTGAAAACATGCTTTTTAGGAATTAAAATAGCTAAATATAATTCACCTTGATTCAATTAGATGCCTTGATATGTTTGTTAAGTGATTTCAGATTTAGGAGGCAAAGATTGGATTAAGGGAATAAAGGAAAAGCATGTAAAAATGGAGAACTCATGATGAAATGAAGGAATCGCAAAAGCTGTCAAGCCGACCTCTTCGCACTTAATTGGTCATAACTTGAGCTACAGATGTCCAAATGATGCGGTTCCAGTTGGGTTGGAAAGCTAACATCTGAGGCTTCGAAACGATATAAGATTTGTCATAGTTGCTACACATATGATGACGCGTACGTGCACTGTATGCACACGCGTCGTTGCTGCCATATGATCCACTTAAAGCAATACGTGGCCAGCGAATTCTAGAGTCTTGTGGGCCCAATCCAACTCATTTCTGATGCTATTTAAGCCAAGGATTGAAGGGGAAATCAACATACTTCACAACATTTAGAAGTTAGTTACCATGAGTTTAGTTTAGCTTAGTTTAGTAGTTAGAGTTAGTTTCTAGAGAGAGAAGCTCTCACTTCTCTCTAAAATTGGGATTAGGTTTAGTTCTTAGATCTAGATTTAGATTCATCTTCTTCTACTTCTATCTTCGCAATTCCTTGTAGTTACATTCATTCTTCTTCCATTCCTTTGTTGTAATCTCTTTTATGTTGTTCTTGTGTTTTGTTGTAGATCTACTTTTGTTTATTCTCTCTACTTTCCATTCTATTCAAGGTAATTCATAATAATTGTGTTTCTTCTAATTGTTGTTGTTAATTCTTTGCAATAATTGTTGTTAGATCTTGTTCTTGTTGTTGATTTACTATGCTTTTCTTTTATGCCTTCTAAGTGTTTGATGAAATGCTTGGTTGGATTTTAGTGTAGGTTTTGTTCCTCTTGGCCTAGGTAGAGTGATTAGTGACTCTTGAGTTATCTAATTCCTTTGTTGATTGATAATTAGAAGTTACTAATTGATTTGAATGCCTCTAAAGCTAGTCTTTCATTTAGGAGTTGATTAGGACTTGAGGAATCAAATTGATTCATCCACTTGACTTTCCTCCATGGTTAGAGGTTAACTAAGCGGGAGTAATGGACAATTTGTTATCACAATTGAGGAGGATAACTAGGATAGGACTTCTAGTTCTCATATCTATCCAAGAGCTTTGTTAGTTGTTAGTTTATTTTCTTTGCCATTTATATTTCTTGTCTAAAATCTTAAAAA
>NC_029774.3:85841656-85842420 GCF_000817695.3 Arachis duranensis | reverse complement strand
AGTGCAACTCTCATTCTAGGAAGACCTTTCCTAGCAACTGGACGAACTCTCATTGATGTACAAAAAGGGGAAGTGACCCTGAGGGTCAATGAGGATGAGTTCAAGTTGAATGCTGTGAAAGCTATGCAGCATCCAGACTCACCAAATGACTGCATGGGCGCTGACATTATTGACTCTCTGGTAGAAGAGATCAATATGACTGAAAGCCTAGAATCAGAGCTTGAGGACATCTTCAAGGATGCTCAGCCTGATCAAGAAGAATCAGTGGAAACAAGGGAATTTTCGAAAATTCCTCAGGAGGAGGATAAGCCTCCCAAACCTGAACTCAAACCACTACCACCATCCCTGAAATATGTATTTCTGGGAGGGAGTGAAACTTTTCCGGTGATTATAAGCTCTGCTTTAAATTCACAGGAAGAGGAAGTACTGATTCAAGTGCTAAGGACACACAAGACAGCTCTTGGGTGGTCCATAAGTGATCTTAAGGGCATTAGCCCAGCTAGATGCATGCACAAGATCCTGTTGGAGGATAATGCCAAACCAGTGGTCCAACCACAAAGGAGGCTAAATCCAGCCATGAAGGAGGTGGTGCAGAAAGAGGTCACTAAATTACTAGAGGCTGGGATTATTTATCCTATTTCTGATAGCCCCTGGGTGAGCCCTGTCCAAGTTGTCCCTAAAAAGGGAGGCATGACAGTGGTTCATAATGAAAAAAATGAACTGGTTCCTACAAGGACAGTCACAGGGTGGCGCATGTGTATTGA
>NC_029774.3:85837193-85837669 GCF_000817695.3 Arachis duranensis | reverse complement strand
TGGCTAGACTTTATTGGGCGTTCCATATTGCCCACTAGCAACCGTTCTGAGGTCGCCATCAAGAGAGCAGTGATGATTCATTGCATTATGCTTGGAAAAGAAATGGAGGTCCATCATGTGATTGCTTGTGAGATCTGCACAATTGCAAATAAGAATTCCACTGAAGCCAAATTGGCTTACCCAAGCTTGATCTCCTTGCTCTGTAAAGAGGCTGGGGTGAAGATGGGAGTAGATGAGTTCATACCCATTGAACACCCAATTACCAAGAAGTCAATGGAAGGACAAGTGCAAGACAACTCCATTAAGAGGAGGGCGCAGGAATTCCTCCCTGAATTCCCATGAATTGACTACTGGACCAGCCTAGAAGCATCTATCTCCAAGCTGCAAGAGACTATGGAGCAACTGAAGGAAGAACAGCAGAATCAGAACTGCATGCTCTGCAAATTGCTGAAGGAACAAGAGAAGCAGGGGCGTGA
>NC_029774.3:85821880-85835318 GCF_000817695.3 Arachis duranensis | reverse complement strand
TGATTGAGAACCGACAGATGATTAGCCATGCTGTGACAGAGCATAGGAACATTTTCACTGAGAGGATGGGAGGTAGCCATTGACAACGGTGAAACCCTACATACAGCTTGCCATGGAAGGAGACTTGCGTGTTTGAAGAAGAAGACAGTAGGAAAGCAGAGATTCAGAAGATGGAGCATCTCCAAACCTCAACCTATTCCCCATTACTGCAAAACAAGTAATCATTTCATGTTCTTTTGCTTTTCACAAACAATCCTGATAATTTCTGATATCCTGACTAAGATTTACAAGATAACCATAGCTTGCTTCAAGCCGACAATCTCCGTGGGATCGACCCTTGCTCACGCAAGGTATTACTTGGACGACCCAGTGCACTTGCTGGTTAGTTGTGCGGAGTTGCAAAAGTGTGATTGCAATTTCGTGCACCACTTTCCTTTAGGAGTTGATTAGGACTTGAGGAATCAAATTGATTCATCCACTTGACTTTCCTCCATGATTAGAGGTTAACTAAGTGGGAGTAATGGACAATTTGTTATCACAATTGAGGAGGATAACTAGGATAGGACTTCTAGTTCTCATATCTTGTCAAGAGCTTTGTTAGTTGTTAGTTTATTTTCTTTGCCATTTATATTTCTTGTATAAAATCTTAAAATCCCCAAAATAACTCACAACCAATAACAAGACACTTTACAATTCCTAGGGAGAACGACCCGAGGTTCCAATACATAAATTTAGGGGTTTGTTTTAGTGACAAACAATCTTTTGTATGAAAGGATTATTGTTGGTTTAGAAACTATACTTTACAACGAGATTTCACTAGTGAAATTCTAAACCGTCAAAAATTCAATCATCAACCACTAACGTTGGAGTTAACGTGGGTACATAAGGGTGGAACGTTAGTGAAAAAAGTGAATGCCACTAACGTTCTCGAACCCACAATTCACTCAACATTAATTTCACTAAATACCCAAGCCTAATTCATATTTCTCTGCAAGCTGGGCCCACTAAAGATGAGAACTGCTTCAACTCAAGATCCAGAGCCCACATCCAAGACTTAAAGAACTCACTAGAAGATCAAGAGGAGTAGTATATATAGGAGTAGTTTTGAACTATAGAGAGGCTTGGCACTTCTGGGAACTACTCTCTGTATATTTACTTTTCTGCACTTTTTAGCATGGATTCTTCTTTTCTGCCATTTTTCATTTCTAGAGCTATGAACAGAGGTTAGGGAGCTCTGTTGTAATTTGATGGATTAATTATAGTTTTCATTGTTCTTCTTCTTTCTTTTCTCTTGATCTTACTAAAAGCTTTCGATCTTAATTCAATTGGTTAGTTGTCTTGGAAAAGAAACTCTCCATAATTGGATCTCCTTTGAGCTTTGAAAAAGGGATGAGGAGATCATGCTAGAAATGCTTTCTCATGTTGGACCAAATTGGGGTTTGGGCGGATATAGTGACATGTAATCCTCCCAACACTTTGATTTGGAAATACATGTGGTATAATCAGTGACCACACTTCATCTCTTCCCATGAGCAATTAAATCAAGGAATTGGACAATTGTTCAAGCTTAGAGAGATTGGATTGCCAAGGAATTGGGATCCAATCACTTAAGATTGCCAAGGAGATCAATGAATGCATTGATTGAGGAAGAGATGAGAATGTACTTGATCCGGAGAATGTAACATCTCCTGAACCCAATGATTACCCATTTCTGATCTTACCCATTCTCTTTATTTTCTGTTATTTATTTTCATGCTCATTACCCCAAATCCCCATTTAAGATTCTGCACTTTAATTTTTGTTATTTACTTTTCTGTCATTTAAATTTCTGCAAGTTCCTAATCTAAATTCTGTTTAGCTCAACTAACACATTCTTCTAACTAAAATTGCTTGACCAATCAATCCTTGTGGGATTCGACCTCACTCTATTGTGAGTTTTACTTGACGACAATTTGGTATACTTGCCGAAGGGAAATTTGTTGAGAGACAAGTTTTCATGCATCAAGAATTATGGACAATATATAAGGGTCTCAAAATTGCAATTGAAATGGGGCTGAATAGAGTGTTAGTAGAAATGGATTCTACCTGTCTGGTGAAGTTGTTGCAAAGAAACTCGAGCTCCTTCTATAGCAACACGACTCTTACCCAAGCTATCAAAGTCCTTCAAGTTAATCTCAGAAATTTTCGCATCCGTCATATGCTCAAGGAAGCCAATTTCGGTGCTAATGTGTTAGCAAAGGAAGCCCATAGTTTTTCGATGGGTCTTTTCCGATTTGCAACTCCATTCCCTTTTCTAGCTCCGACGCTTAATGCAGATAGGAGAGAATAGGAATGGCAAAAATCCACACCCACGGATACCTGCGAAAATTATCTGCGATAGGGAGGCTAAAAGGGACCTGCAAAATCCCTATGGGACAGGGACTCATCCTCATAAATAAATATGTGCAGGGGTGGATAGTGAGGTATCCGCTCTACGAAAATCTGTAAAATATTTAATAAAATTTATTAAATATTTACAAATTAAAAAGCTAAACAAAAAATATTTTATTAATCATGATTTATTTTTATAATTATATGATATTTATTTAATATTATTTTTTAATAAATACTTGTAGTATATAATAATATAATAGGTATAAATTAATTAATAAATTATTAATTCACGATTCTGACTGAGTCAATTATCAATTCAATTTTCTTAATTTTGCTTTCACCTAGTTCTAAGCTTCTAGCCTTATCAAACGTGGTACATGTGGCATGTAATATGTGTTTACATAATTAACCTTTTTTAATTTGCTATTTTTAATTTGCTGAACATTTTTGTAATTTTTTGTTGTTGTTAAGTAGTAATTTATCTATTAATTAACTATAGCAACTTGACATGTTTGATAAATTGCTGTTGATTATCTGTTAGCTGCACTTTAGTGCTCTCTTTTAATGTGTAACATTATTTTTCAGGTGTAGATGACCATGGAAGTTACTCAATTTTCTTTTTCTTTTTTATTTTTAACTATTTTTTATTTTTTTAATGTGATTATGTATATAATAATTTGACACACGTCAAACAATTATGTAGGGTGTTTTCAGTCCAAAACGTGCCGAAAGGACAAATGGTCAATAGCTTAACCGGTCCAAGGGTTCAGGAGTCAAGACTCGGCCAAAATTGCAATTTTGCAATTGCCTCTTTTTTTCTGTCAAAACTTCATGGAATTAACGCTAACCTCTCTCTCTAAATGCAATATGCCGAAAATATAAAACCCCACATTGCAATTCGATATTCGCAACAACAATTGACTGCATTCAATGTCTTAACAATTCACAAAACCTTTCTTTCTTTTCTGTTCCAAGTCTGTGAGGATGAGACTGTTGAAGGTTGCCACTTCCAATCTCAACCAATGGGCTACGGATTTCGATTCTAACACTGAGCAAATCAAGGAGTCCATTGCTATCACTAAACAATCTAGCGCCGTCATTAGGCTTGGCCCTAAGCTCGAGCTCACTGGTTATAGATGCAAGGACCATTTCTTGGAGCTCGACACCGTTACATACGCGTAACTTCACTCCTTTCGTTTTTTTCTTTTTCTTTCTTTTCAACTAGAAAATGATGTTTTCTATACACAAAACATCGAAATTGATTTGATTAAGTTGTGAAGTATGCCGTAGTATTGATTTTCAAATAGGAATGTTTCAAAAATATTGGTGCACAAAACTGGCTCCGCAGAATTCGCACAGATAGACCGGCAAGTATATCGGGTCGTCCAAATAATACTTCAGGTGAGTGATAGTCGATCCCACGGAGATTGTTGGTTTGAGCAAGCAGTGGATGCCTTGCAGATCTTAGTTAAGCAGATAGAAATTATAGTTTGTCACAAAAAGCATATAAAATAGATAAATAGAACGTTACTAGATAGATAGGAATTCAATGGTATGAGAACGGTTGAGGTTTCGGAGATGCTTTGTCTTTTCGGATTAACTTTTCTTATTGTCTTCTTCAATAACTTTTTGATTCCTTCAATGGCAGCCGTAAGTGATTAACTCAGGTCCTCTCATCAAATTAAGCTTCTCTACTGTATCAATCTACCATGTTGAAGTGACTCATGTCCTCTCACCAAGTTACCTCTAGGTTTTTCACTGTAGCAGAAGATGAAGCTCTAGCCAATCCTCTCCCCTTTGCGATCCTATTCAAGGTGCCACAGACAAGGCAGATCTTTCGAATCAGAAAGTGCTGCTTCTCTGACTTTAGCCTTAATGCCACAAAGACCCACGCACCCATAGTTAATGGGATTTCATGTCACATATCCAAAGTTGCTCAGATGTTCTATTAGAATCTACAATGCAATCTCTAGCTTTAGTTCAAAGCTATCTGGGTCAAGAATCGCACGAAATCCATGTAGAACAAGGGTGATTCTCACGGGTCACCCTCAATTCAGAAGATGAAGAACGAGGTTGCATAAGAGAATAGAATCAAACATATTGAATTAGAACAGTAATATTATTGATCCATGAAACTCAGCAGAGTTCCTAACCTTAACCTTAGGAGGATAGTGACTCATACTGTACAGAAAAGTAGTAATGTTTGAATGGGGGGAAGAAGAAGATCCTAAACAAGGATGATCTCCTCTTATGTATACTAATCTGCTAACTAAGAATTACAGAAATAAGATAAACTAATCTTGTAGTGTGAAAATTCACTTCTGAGGCCCACTTGGGCTGAGCTTGAGTGTCTTCCACGAGCTAGTACCCCTTAGGGGCATTGAACACCAACCCTGGGCTCCATTTTGGGTGTTGGACGCCAGCTGCTCCCCTGTGGGCACTGGACGCCAGGAATAGGGTTGGTGGCTGGCATTGAACACCAGTTTTGGGCCTTCATTTTCAAAGCAAAGTATAAAATATTATATATTTCTGGAAAGACCTGGATGTTAGCTTTCCAAGGCCATTGAGAGTGTGCCATTTCGACTTCTGTAGCTCTAAAAAAGCTCCTTTGAGTGCACGGAGATCAGATCCTGACAGCATCTACAGTCTTTTCTCTGCTTCTGAATCAGACTTCTACTCAAGCTCCTCAATTTCAGCCAAAAAATACCTGAAATTACCATAAAATACACAAACTCAAAGTAGAATCCAAAAATATGAATTTTGCACTAGAACCTATGAAAACTTAATAAAACTTAAACAAAACATAATGAAATTATATGAAAATGATGCCAAAAAGCATATAAAATATCCGCTCATCAAAACACCAAACTTAAACTATTGCTTGTCCCCAAGCAACCAAAAACAAAGTAGGATAAAAAGAAATAGAAGGATGCAATAAATTTTAGAGTTCTCAATGAAGCTCAGTTTCAATTAGATGAGCGGGACTAGTAGCTTTTTGCTTCTAAATAGTTTTGGCATCTCACTTTCCATTGAAGCTCAGAATAGTTGGCATCTTTAGGAAATTAGAATCCAGATGATACTATTGATTCTCTTAGTTAAGTTCTTTTTTATTCTTGAACACAGCTTCTTTAGAGTTTTAGCCGTGACCATAAGCACTTCGTTTTCCAATATTACCACTGGATACATAAATGCCACAGACACTTTAACTAGGTGAACCCCTTAGGATTGTGATTCAGCTTTGCTAGAATCCCCAGCCAGTGGTGTCCAGAATTCTTAAGCACACTCTTTGCTTTGGAACACGACTTTAACTGTTCAGTCTCAAGCTTTTCACTTGACACCTTCACACCACAAGCATATAGTTAGGGAAGCAGCTCAATTGAACTGCTTAGGCTAAGATATTTCTTTTAGATCCTCCTAACCATTGATGCTTAAAGCCTTGGATCCTTGCTCTTGCCTTTTGGTTTTAAGAGCTATTGGGTTTTTGCTCTTGCCTTTTGGTTTAAAGAGTCATTAGCTTTTTTTGCTTTTTATTTCTTTTTCTGCTTGCCTCTCTTTTTCTTTTTTTTTTTCACATATTTTTTTCTTTAATTGCTTTTTGTTTCTTTTTCTTGCTTCAAGAATCAATTTTTGGATTTTTCAGATTACCAATAATGCTTTACTTTCTTCCTCATTCTTTCAAGGGCCAACATTCTTAACTCCAACATCAAATATGCACTGTTTATTCATATATTCAGAAAACAAAAGCAATGCCACCACATCAAAATAATTGAACTATTCTTAATATATAACTCAAAATTCATGCATTTTTTCTTTTTCAAATAAAATTTTCTTTCAAGAAAGGTGTGAGATGCATGGAATATTTCATAGCCTTAAGACATTAATAAAGATGATCATGCACTAGAAACAGAGAATAAAACAAACTAAATGGAAAACAGAAAAAATAACATAAGCAACAGGGGATTAAGGGAACGAATCCACCTTAGTGATGGCGGCTACTACTCCTTCTGAAGGATCAATTGGAGTGCTTGATTTCTTCTATGTCACGCCCTTACCTTTGTTGTTCTTCCCTCATGGTTCTTTGTTCTTCCCCATGGCTCTTTGATCTTCTCTTATTTCATAAAGGATGGTAGAATGCTTTTAATGTCCCATCCTCAGCTGATCCCTGTTGGAGCTCAATTCTCCTAGAGAAGTATGCAATTGGTCCTAAAAAAATTTTTGGGGAGGAAAATACATCCTTGAGACATCTCAGAGATTTCTTGTTGAGGTTGCTCCATATGCTCTTGCTGTGGTCTATGTGCCGACTCTCTAACATGCTCTATCATTCTTTTAGTGATGGACTTGTCCTCCTTAATGGGGATGTCTCCTTCTGGACAATTTCGGCTGAATTGCATAGGTGAGATGTGAGGTAAGGGAAGTGGAGGAAAGTGCCTTTCCCTTCCTCTTCCTTAAGGTTTCACCATTCTTTGGTGCCATACTTAGGAGTGGTAGAAGTCAAAAAGCAAAGCTTTTGTAATACCAAACTTAAAGAGTTTTGCTCATCCGCGAGCAAATATGAACAATTGGGAGTGAGAGAGTAGAAGGAGAAAAAGAAAGAGGGAGAGATAGAGGGTGATGTAGGTAGGGTAGGTGGAGTTTCTGTGAGTCCCACTACTCTTAGGAGGCTAGGGAATTTGAATTTCCTGCCCCCGTGTGGGTGTTGAACGCCCAAGCTCTGGCCCCTGGTTGGCGTTTGATGCACGGAATTGTCATTCACACTTTTCACAACTCTGATACAACTAACCAGCAAGTGCACTGGGTCATCTAAGTAATACCTTACGTGAGTAAGGGTTGATCCCACGGAGATTGCCGGCTTGAAGCAAGCTATGGTTATTGATAAACCGCTATTTTACGGTTTATCTTATGCTCAATTGAGTGGTTTTTATCAGATTCTTCCCACATTTATCCATGTAATAAGCATGTTATACATTTACCTTCCTGATCTAATACTATGATTTAAAACCTGCTTCCTAGGCCTTTAAATTGTTAGATTATAATCCCTCTTTATACCATTTGATGCCGTGATCTGTGTGTTCAGTGTTTCAGATCTTATAGGGCAAGAATGGCTTGGAGAATAGAAAGGAAGCTTGCAAAAATGGAAGAAACACAAAGAAACAATGAAGCTGACCAGCGAGATGTGACGCGCATGCATGGCCGACGCGTGCGCGTGATTTGGAGTATTCCACAGCGACGCGTACGCGTGACTGACGTGTGCGCATGACAAGGAGCTTTCACAAACGACGCGCACGTGTAACCTACGCATAGACGTGACATGCGCGACGTACAGCAGTTGTAGAAAAATATTGGGGGAGATTTCAGGCCAGTTTTAGATCAAGTTTTCGGTCCAGAAATACAGATTAGAGCCAGGTGACAGCAGAGACTCAATAGATAGATACCTTGAGACAAAAATCATCTCATTCATTAGTTTTAGTTTTTAGTTTTTGAATCTGGGAGAGAAATCACTTCCTCTTCTAGGGTTCTTCACATTCATATTTCTTAGTTCTATGCTTTTGATCTGGATATTAAGAAGATTGACTACCTCCGTGGAAGACCTCATCATTCTAGTTTGTTTCCTTACTTGTCACTTACTCTTCCATATCCTTAATCCTTATTCCGAGTTACAATTGGATTGTTTTTAGAATTTATTAATACAAGATCTATTTTTACTTTTTAATTAATTCCCAGTTATTATTCAATTTTTCATGTCTTCCCTTTATTCTCTTTTTATGCTTATGAATGCAGTACTTATGTCAAGGGAGTAGACTCCCAACTTGACTTGGGAGTTGATTGAGAGAAGACCCTTGAGTTGGGAATACTCAAGTGTTAATTCTAATCGGATGTTGTTGGCTGACTCTCTAGTCTCTAACTCTAAACCTTCCTTCGGAGAGGATTAGGACTTGAGAATAGAGTTGATTAGCTAGTTACTTGACTTTCCTTTATTCAGTAAAGAATAACTAAGTAGAACAACAACTATCACTATTACACTTGGGAACATCCAACAAGGATAGAACTTCTGATTAATCTTCTCCCAGTCAACTCGTTGGGAGACGACCTGGGATTCATACTCCCAGTATTTTTATTCTTGTTTTGTGACAACCTTTTTAAATTGATAAGAGGATTTTCGTCGGTTAAGAACTATACTTGCAACGCTACTTTCATTATAAATTCTTAATCGGATAATTCTTCCATGTCAATTTTTGGCGCCGTTGCCGGGGAGTTGCAACAGTGTGCTAATTTATTGGTTGGAATTTATTTATTTGCATTTTGTTTTCTTTTATTACCATGAGCTGTATGTTTTTTCATTGAATGACGCGTTCACTACCTGATCCGAGCCTACCCACATTTAATCCTGAAATTGAAAGAACTGTCTCACGTATAAGGCAGGCTTGGCGTCGGTTAGTCCTATCTGAGGATGAATCTGAACTGTCATTTAAGAAAGAAACAAGCTTCCTTTCTACTGATTTTGTTGATTTGAACACAGAGGACATGGCAGCTCCTAAGAGGATTACTCTCCAGGAAGCAGGAGCTTCGGACTTTACACCGCTACCTTTTCAAGTGCGTCATCCAAATCTGGGTGCAGATATTGAACTGAAGACTGCGCTAATCAATCTACTGCCGAAGTTTCATGGCTTACCTGCTCAAGATCCTCTCAAGCACCTAAGAGATTTTTAGACAGCCTGTTCTACTGTTAGGCGTAACAGTGCAACTGAGACTTTTGTTCTGCTAGCCGCCTTCCCGTTTTCTCTTGAGGGGAAGGTGAGGGAGTGGTACTATACTCAACCTGAAGCAGTTGTTACTAACTGGGACACGCTCAGGAGAGAATTCTTGGAAAAATACTTTCCAGCTGAAGTTACTGATAGACTGAGGAAAGAAATTTCAATGATTATTCAAGGCGAATCCGAGACGGTTTTACAAATATTGGGAGTGCTTCAATAACCTCCTAGATGCATGCCCCCACCACATGATTTACAAACTGGTGTCGATCAGCTATTTCACACAAGGCATGAAGCCTCAGGATAAGAATACATTGGATGGTGCAAGTAATGGTTCTCTGAAAAAGTACAAGACCACAGAAGAAGCATGGCAACTGATCAGTGATCTAGCTGAGTCTGATCAGAATCATAGGCATAGGAACAACCATCCCAAAGCTGTGAAAGAGGTTTTCTGAATGAGGTGACTAACCTACTGAAGCAGATAAAACAGAATCAACAATAACCTCAGCCTCCCCTGGCACAACAGAGTCAACAGTTGGTTCCTCAGAGAGTATACGGAATATGTTCTGATTATACTCATTACACTGATGAGTGTTCATAGCTCCAACAAGAAGACAACACCGTGGCAGCTACTCATAATTTCTATGACCGCCCGAATCAAGGATACTATCAACAAGGCGGCAATTACAATCAAGGTGGAAACTACAATCAAGGTTGGCAAGATAACTCCAACCAGGGATGGAAAGATAATTCCAATCAAGGATGGTGGGATAACTACAACAGAGGAGGCAGAGACAACAATGGAAATCAGAGGTGGAACAACAACAACAACAGACAGCAGAATCAAAATCAGCCTTACAGAGCACCTCACTAAAGGCAAGCCCAAGGATCTCAGAATAACCAACAGCAAGGCCCTCAAGGCACCTATGCACCTTCCTCTTCCAATGACAAGTTACTTCAGTCCATTGACCAAAGACAAAAGACCATGGAGAACACACTTAGCTCTAATTTGAACGGTCTGACTTCTGCTGTACAAGCTCTAGCCTTACAAATTGGATTTATGAATACACCCAACAGTCAACCTGCAAGCTCCACTGCACTTCCGTCTCAACCTTTACCCAACCCCAAGGGAGGCATAAATGCCATCACTTTGAGGTCTGGAACCACACTGCCAGAGCGGAGTCATGATGAGCCAAGATCAAAGGAGAACATTCAAGTTAGAGATGTTATTGAGGTAGAAGATGCTGAAGAGGAAGATGAGGTACAAGACATGATTGCAGAAGAAGCAACTCAACCAGAGAATAGCACGTCAAAAGCAACTACGAGAGACGCTACCCCTATCCCTTTCCACATCTTGCAAGGAAATCCAGGAAGCAGATGGAGCTCGATCCCAAAATGGTAGAAATCTTCAAAAAGATTGAAGTAACTATTCCCCTTTTTGATGCTTTTTAGCAAGTACCTAAATATACAAAATTTATAAAAAATTTGTGCATACAAAAGGATAAAATTAATGAATTAGAAATTATTCCTTTAGGTAGCTCTATATCTGCTTTAATGGGTGATATACTAGAAAAATGTAGTGATCTAGGTCCATGCATGGTTACTTGTACTATTGATGGTATTCAAATTTTTGACTGCATGTGTGATTTGGATGCATGTGTGGGTATTATGCCATTATCTTTATATGATGCTTTGAGGCTTCCTCCTTTAAAAAGGTCGGCAGCACATTTTGTTTTGGCAGATAAAAGCATAATCTCTGTAGTTGGAATTGCTGAGGACGTGCTCATGAGAATTAAGGGGCTGACATTTCCTATTGACTTTTATATTTTGGAGATGCCCCCTAATGACTCAGGAAAACCTTTATCTGTCCTATTTGGAAGACCATTTCTGAAAACTTCAAAATTTAAGTTGGACGCCTACTCAGGAACCTACTCTTTTGAGATAGATGGCAGAATAATGAGTTTCAATCTAGATGAAGCTATGAGCCACCCATCGGAAGATCACTCCATCTTCTAGTGCGACATTATTGATGAGACAGTGGCTGCAGTCCATCAGGAAGAAATATAAGAGATGCTCATGGAGCAAGAAGCAAGTGTGGGGAAGCCTGCTGAGCTTCCTAAAGATGTCATACCACCACACATGGCTCCAGATGATCAAGTGCCTAGCCAATAGTAGAAATCAGAACTGAAACCCCTTCCACCCCACCTCAAGTACGTGTACCTTGAGGATAATCAAAAGCTACCAGTCATCATTGCAAGGGAACTCACTTCCCAATAACAGGAGCAGCCGCTTAGTATGCTGAGAAAACACAAGAAAGCAATTGAGTGGAGCTTGGCAGATATAGTAGGCATCAGCCCCCGCGTTTGTGAACACCGGATATTTTTAGAAGAGGGCGCAAGGCCTATTTGTCAACCTCAAAGGCGGCTTAACCCCATTATTTTGGAGGTTGTCAAGAAGGAAGTGACAAGATTACTTAAAGCAGACATCATCTATCCCATCTCAGATAGCGAATGGGTCAGTCCAGTACATGTGGTGCCCAAGAAATCTGGAGTCATAACAGTGGAGAATGAACATGGAGAGCTCATAGCAAAGAGAGTACAGAACTCTTGGAGAGTCTGTATTGATTACAGGCGCCTGGTGCACGAAATTGTGATCTCAATGGTGCCAACAACTTGGTATGCACAATTTGTAATATCACTCTTTTTCACAACTTCGCACAACTAACCAGCAAGTGCACTGGGTCATCCAAGTAATAAATCTTACGTGAGTAAGGGTCGATCCCACGGAGATTGTTGGTATGAAGCAAGCTTTGGTCATCTTGTAAATCTCAGTTAGGCGGATTCTAATAGTTATAATGGTTTTCGAATATGAAGATAAATAAAGCATAAAATAAAGATAGAGATACTTATGTAATTCATTGGTGGAAATTTTAGATAAGTGTATGGAGATGCTTTGTCCCTTCTGAATCTCTGCTTTCCTACTGCTTTCATCCAATCATTCTTACTCATTTCCATGGCAAGCTGTATGTTCGGGTGTGTGCAGAAATCCACTTCCGGGGCCCACTTTGGTGTGTGCTTGGGCTGAGCTTGAGCTTTACACGTGCAGAGTCTTATCTTAGGGTTAAACGCCAAGTTGTAACGTGTTTTTGGCGTTTAACTCTGGTTTGTGACGTGTTTCTGGCGTTTTACTCCAGAATGCAGCATGGAACTGGAGTTGAACGCCAATTTGCATCATCTAAACTCGAATAAAGTATGAACTATTATATATTGCTGGAAAGCCCTGAATGTCTACTTTCCAACTCAGTTGAGAGGGCGCCATTTGGAGTTTAGTATCTTCAGAAAATCTATTTCGAGTGTAGAGAGGTCAGAATCCAACAGCATCAGCAGTCTTTTGTCAGCCTCCTATCAGATTTTTGCTCAGGTTCCTCAATTTCAGCCAGAAAATACCTAAAATCACAGAAAAACACACGAACTCATAGTAAAGTCCAGAAATGTGAATTTTGCATAAAAACTAATAAAAACATCACTAAAAGTAGCTAGATCCTACTAAAAACTACCTAAAAAAACTATGCCAAAAATCGTATAAATTATCCGCTCATCACAACACCAAACTTAAATTGTTGCTTGTCCCTAAGCAACTGAAAATTAAATAGGATAAAAAGAAGATAATATACTATAAATCCCAAAATAGCAATGAATATTAGTTCTAATTAAATGAGCGGAACTTGTAGCTTTTTGCTTCTGAACAGTTTTGGCATCTCACTTTATCCTTAGAAGTTTAGAATGATTGGCATCTATAGGAACTCAGAGTTCAGATAGTGTTATTGATTCTCCTAGTTAAGTATGTTGATTCTTGAACACATCTACTTTTATGAGTCTTGGCCGTGGCCCTAAGCACTTTGTTTTCCAGTATTACCACCGGATACATAAATGCCACAGACACATGACTGGGTGAACCTTTTCAGATTGTGACTCAGCTTTGCTAAAGTCCCCAGTTAGAGGTGTCCAGAGCTCTTAAGCACACTCTTTTTGCTTTGGATCACGACTTTAACCACTCAGTCTCAAGCTTTTCACTTGGACCTTCATGCCACAAGCACATGGTTAGGGACAGATTGATTTAGCCTCTTAGGCCTGGATTTATTTCCTTAGGCCCTGGTGCGCGAAATTGTGAACAATACTTTTTCACAACTCTCATAATCCCCGGTCATGAACTCCAAAAACTTGGTAGCTCAATACCATGGCATTACACAACTTCGCACAACTAACCAGCAAGTGCACTGGGTCGTCCAAGTAATAAACCTTACGCGAGTAAGGGTC
>NC_029774.3:85819791-85821826 GCF_000817695.3 Arachis duranensis | reverse complement strand
GGATTCTTCATTCACTTGAATGATCAACTCTCCTCTATCAACATCAATCACAGCCTTTGCTGTGGCTAGGAAGGGTCTGCCAAGGATGATGGATTCATCCATGCACTTCCCAGTCTCTAGGACTATGAAATCAGTAGGGATGTAATGGTCTTCAACTTTAACCAGAACATCCTCTACAAGTCCATAGGCTTGTTTTCTTGAGTTGTCTGCCATCTCTAGTGAGATTTTTGCAGCTTGCACCTCAAAGATCCCTAACTTCTCCATTACAGAGAGGGGCATGAGGTTTACACTTGACCCTAAGTCACACAAGGCCTTCTTGAAGGTCATGGTGCCTATGGTACAAGGTATTGAAAACTTCCCAGGATCCTGTCTCTTTTGAGGCAGTTTCTGCCTAGACAAGTCATCCAGTTCTTTTGTGAGCAAAGGAGGTTCATCGACTAAATCCCCATTTTGGTCCCTAAGATTCACGCGATTACTCATTTTGGTCCCTGAAATTCAAAATTACCTATACTAGTCCTCCAGATTCAAGTTTTGGCACCAATATGGTCCCTCGACTCTTTCCGGTGATGATTAGGCAAATGGAGTGCTGAGATGACACCCTTCCTGTCACGTTGGACGCTGTAACGGCTAGTTAATGTGGCGAGGGTTGTATTTGTATCCAATTTAGTCTATGAAACCCTAATTATCTTATTATTTATCTGAGTTATAATGACAAAGTTTTAATAAGGGGGACTAAATTGGATACAAATACAACCCTCGCCACATTAACTAGCCGTTACAGTGTCCAACGTGACAGGAAATGTGTCATCTCAGCACTCCATTTGCCTAATCATCACCGGAAAGAGTTGAGGGACCATATTGGTGCCAAAACTTGAAACTGGAGGACCAGTATAGGTAATTTTGAATTTCGAGGACGAAAATGAGTAATCGCGTGAATCTCAAGGACCAAAATGGGGATTTAGTCGAGGTTCATCCTCCCAAGTCTCATTTCCAAATAACTTGTCATTTAGCTTCATGATTGCTCCAAGGTATTTAGCAACTTGCTCTTCAGTGACATACTCATCCTCTTAGAGGAAGAATACTCATCAGAGCTCATGAATGGCAGAAGTAAGTCCAATGGAATCTCTATGGTCTCATTTTGAGCCTCAGATTCCCATGGTTCCTCATTGGGGAACTCACTGGAGGCCAGTGGACGTCCAGTGAGGTCTTCCTCAGTGGCGTTCACTGCCTCTTCTTCCTCCCAGAATTCGTCCATGTTGATGGCCTTGCACTATCCTTTTGGATTTTCTTCTGTATTGCTTGGGAGAGTACTAGGAGGGAGTTCAGTAATTTTCTTGCTCAGCTGACCCACTTGTCCTTCCAAATTTCTGATAGAGGACCTTGTTTCAGTCATGAAACTTTGAGTGGTTTTGATCAGATCAGGGACCATGGTAGCTAAGTCAGAGGTATTCTGCTTAGAGCTCTCTGTCTGTTGCTGAGAAGATGATGGAAAAGGTTTGCTATTGCTAAACCTGTTTCTTCCACCATTATTGTTATTGAAACCTTGTTGAGGTCTCTGTTGATCCTTCCATGAAAGATTTGTATGATTCCTCCATGAAGGATTTAGGTGTTTCCATAGGGTTCTCCCATGTAATTCACCTCTTCCATTGAAGGATTCTCAGGATCATAAGCTTCTTCCTCAGATGAAGCCTCCTTAGTACTGCTTGGTGCATTTTGCATTCCAGACAGACTTTGAGAAATCATATTGACTTGTTGAGTCAATATTTTGAGAAATCAAATTGACTTGCTGAGTCAATATTTTATTCTGAGCCAATATGGCATTCAGAGTGTCAATCTCAAGAACACCTTTCTTCTGACTAGTCCCATTGTTCACAGGATTTCTTTCAGAAGTGTACAGGAATTGGTTATTTGCAACCATTTCAATCAGTTCTTGAGCTTCTGCAGGCGTCTTCTTCAAATGAAGGGATCCTCCAGAAGAGCTATCCAAAGACATCTTGGACAGTTCAGAGAGACCATCATAGAAAATACCTATGAT
>NC_029774.3:85816130-85817135 GCF_000817695.3 Arachis duranensis | reverse complement strand
GCCATCAGTTCTCGCCTATACCACGAAGACTCTGATCTCACGGAATGGTTGGCTCGTTTGTCAGACGAGCACTCGGTTGTCAGGCGATCAACCATGCATCGTGCAATCAGGAATCCAAGAGATATTCACTAGAGCCTTGAACGCTTGTAGAACAAGAGGGGTTGTCAGTCACTTTGTTCATGGGTGAGAATGGTGATGGGCGTCAATCATCACCTTCATCAAGTTGAAGAACAAGTGATATCTTAGAACAAGAACAAGCGGAATTGAATGGAAGAACAATAGTAATTGCATTAATACTCGAGGTACAGCAGAGCTCCACACCTTAATCTATGGTGTGTAAAAACTCCACCGTTGAAAATACATAAGCATGAGGTCTAGGCATGGCCGAATGGCCAGCCTCCCAAAGAGGATTCAATCATAAAAACATGATCAAAAGATCCAAAGATCGAAAGACCCGAAAAGACTCTCTAATACAATAGTCAAAGGTCCTACTTATAGAAAACTAGTAGCCTAAGGTGTACAGAAATGGCCTAAGGTTTACAGAAATGAGTAAATGACATAAAAATCCACTTCCGGGCCCACTTGGTGTGTGCTTGGGCTGAGCAATGAAGCATTTTCGTGCAGAGACTCTTCTTGGAGTTAAACGCCAGCTTTAGTGCCAGTTTGGGCGTTTAACGCTGGGATTTCTGAGGGTGACTTTGAACGCCGGTTTGGGCCATCAAATCTTGGGCAAAGTATGGACTATCATATATTGCTGGAAAGCCCAGGATGTCTACTTTCCAACGCCGTTAAGAGCGCGCCAATTGGGGTTCTATAGCTCCAGAAAATCCACTTCAAATGCAGGGAGGTCAGAATCCAACAGCATCTGCAGTCCTTTTCAGTCTCTGAATCAGATTTTTGCTCAGGTCCATCAATTTCAGCCAGAAAATACCTGAAATCACAGAAAAACACACAAACTCATAGTAAAGTCCAGAAAAGTGAATTTTAACTAAAAACTAATAAAAA
>NC_029774.3:85767834-85808008 GCF_000817695.3 Arachis duranensis | reverse complement strand
GGTGACTTTGAACGCCGGTTTGGGCCATCAAATCTTGGGCAAAGTATGGACTATCATATATTGCTGGAAAGCCCAGGATGTCTACTTTCCAACGCCGTTGAGAGCGCGCCAATTGGGCTTCTGTAGCTCCAGAAAATCCACTTCGAATGCAGGGAGGTCAGAATCCAATAGCATCTGCAGTCCTTTTCAGTCTCTGAATCAGATTTTTGCTCAGGTCCCTCAATTTCAGCCAAAAAATACCTGAAATCACAGAAAAACACACAAACTCATAGTAAAGTCCAGAAAAGTGAATTTTAACTAAAAACTAATAGAAACATACTAAAAACTAACTAGATCATACTAAAAACATACTAAAAACAATGCCAAAAAGCGTACAATTTATCCGCTCATCAGGCCCTCCTATCCATTGATGCTCAAAGCCTTGGATCCTTTTTACCCTTGCCTTTTGGTTTTAAGGGCTATTGGCTTTTTTGCTTGCTTTTTCTTTTCTTTCTTTAAAATGTTTTTTCACCACTTTTTTTTCGCAAGCTTTGTTCTTCATTGCTTTTTCTTGCTTCAAGAATCAATTTTATGATTTTTCAGATCATCAATAACATTTCTCTTTTTCATCATTCTTTCAAGAGCCAACAATTTTAACATTCATAAACAACAATATTAAAAATATGTACTGTTCAAGCATTCATTCAGTAAAAAAAGTATTGTCACCACATCAATATAATTAAACCAATTTCAAGGATGAATTCGAAACTCATGTACTTCTTGTTCTTTTGTATTAAAAACATTTTTCATTTAAGAAAGGTAAAGGATTCATGGAATTATTCATAGCCTTAAGACATAGACACTAGACACTAATGATCATGTAATAAAGACACAAACACAGACAAACATAAAGCATAAAGTCAAAAAGCAGAGAGATAAGAACAAGGAAGTTAAGGAATGAGTCCACCTTAGTGAGGGTGGCGCCTTCTTCTTGAAGGACCAATGGTGTCCTTGAACTCCCCTTTGTCTCTTCCTTGCCTTTGTTGCTCCTCCCTTATAGCTTTTTGATCTTCTCTAATCTCATTGAGAATGATGGAGTGCTCTTGGTGTTCCATCCTTAATTGGTTCATGTTATGACTCAATCCTTCTAGAGAAGTGTTGAGTTGTTCCCAATTGTTGTTTGGAGGAAAATGCATCCCTTGAGGCATCTTAGGGATTTCTTGATGATGAGCTTCCTCATGCGTCTCTTGAGATCCATGAATGGACTCTCTTGTTTTCTCCGTCCTCTTCTTAGTGATGGGCTTGTCCTCCTCAATGAGGATGTCTCCTTCTATGACCACTCCAGCTAAGTTGCATAGATGGCAAATGAGATGAGGAAAAGCTAGCCTTGCCAAGATGGAGGGCTTTTCGGCTACTTTGTAGAGTTCTAAAGGGATGACTTCATGAACTTCTACCTCCTCTCCAATCATGATGCTATGGATCATGATGGCCCGATCCACAGTTACTTCGGATCAGTTGCTAGTGGGGATGATGGAGCGTTGGATGAACTCCAACCATCCTCTAGCCATAGGCTTAAGGTCTAGTCTTCTCAATTGAACCGGCTTGCCGTTTGAGTCTCTTTTCCATTGAGGTCCTTCCACACATATGTCCATGAGGACTTGGTCCAACCTTTGATCAAAGTTGACCCTTCTAGTGTAGGGGCGTGTGTCTTCTTGCATCATAGGCAAGTTGAACGCCAACCTTACGTTCACCAGACTAAAGTCTAAACATTTCCCCCGAACCATTGTAAGGTAATTCTTTGGATTCAGGTTCATACTTTGATCATGGTTTCTAGTGATCCATGCATTGGTATAGAACTCTTGAACCATTAAGATTCTGACTTGTTGAATGGGGTTGGTAAGAACTTCCCACCCTCTTCTTTGGATCTCATGTCGGATCTCCGGATACTCATTTTTCTTGAGCATGAAAGGGACCTCAGGGATCACCTTTTTCTTAGCCACAAATCATAGAAGTGGTCTTGATGGGCTTTTGAGATGAATCTCTCCATCTCCCATGACTCAGAGGTGGAAGCAATTGCTTTCCCTTTCTTCTTTCTTGAGGTTTCTCTGGCCTTAGGTGCCATCAATGGTTATGGAAAAACAAAAAAGCTATGCTTTTACCACACCAAACTTAGAATAGTGCTCACCCTTGAGCAAAAGAAGAAAGAATAGAAGAAGAAGAAGAAGATATGGAGGAGAGGGAGAGATGTGTGGGTTTTGGCCAAGGGGGAGAAGAGAGGATGGTGTTGTGTGAAAATGAAAAAGAATGTGGGGGTTTATATAGTGGAGGGAGAGGGGTATGGGTTCGGTTATTTAGGGTGGTTTGGGTGGGAAAGAGATTTTGAATTTAAAGGTAGGTGGGGTTTATGGGGAAGAGTGGATGGATGTGATTGGTGAAGGGATAATGGGGAAGAGAAATTGAGGTGATTGGTGAAGGGTATAATGTTATTAGATTGTGTGAAGAAGAGAGAAGTGGGGTAGGTGGGGGTCCTGTGGGGTCCACAGGTCCTGAGGTGATCCTGTGGGGTCCACAGATCCTGAGGTGTCAAGGATTTCTCATCCCTGCACCTTTTAAGCGTGTAAAACGCCCTCTGTATGCAATCCCAGCGTTTAACGCCAGACTGTAGCTTGTTTCTGGCGTTAAATGCCCAGATGTAGCCTGTTTCTGGCATTTAACGCCACCCTAATGCTTGTTTCTGGCGTTAAACGCCAGCTTGGTGCTTGTTTCTGATGTTAAATGCCAGACAGATGCTTGTTTCTGGTGTTTAAACGCCAGACAGCTCTTCCTCCAGAGTATGCTTTTTCTTCTGCTATTTTTTATTATGTTTTTAATTTTTGCAATTATTTTGTGACTCCACATGATCATAAACCTAATAAAACATAAAAGAACAATAGAAATATAGATAAATAAAAATTGGGTTGCCTCCCAATAAGCACTTCTTTAATGTCAATTGACAGTGAGCTCTCATGGAGCTTCACAGATGTTCAGAGCATTGTTGGGACATCTCCCAACACCAAACTTAGAGTTTGAATGTGGGGGTTCAACACTAAACTTAGTGTTTGGTTATGGCCTCCCAACACCAAACTTAGAGTTTGATTGTGGGGGCTTTGTTTGACTCTGTATTGAGAGAAGCTTATCGTGCCTCTTTTCCATGGTTGCAGAGGAAGATCCTTGAGCTTTAAATACAAGGTAGTCCCCATTCAATTGAAGGACTAGCTCTCCTCTGTCAACATCAACCACAGCTCCTGCTGTGGCTAGGAAGGGTCTTCCAAAGATGATGCATTCATCCTCATCCTTCCTAGTGTCTAGGATTATGAAATCAGCAAGGATGTAAAGGACTTTAACCTTTACCAACACGTCCTCTACCAATCCATAAGCTTGTTTTATTGACTTGTCTGCCATCTCTAATGAGATTCTTGCAGCTTGTACCTCAAAGATCCCCAGTTTCTCCATTACAGAGAGTGGCATAAGATTTATACCTGACCCCAGGTCACACAGAGCCTTCTCAAAGGCCATGGTGCCTATGGTACAGGGTATTAAGAATTTACCAGGATCTTATTTCTTTTGAGGTAAAGTTTGCTGAACCCATTATTTAGTTCACTAATGAGCAAGGGAGGATCATCTTCCCAAGTCTCATTACCAAACAACTTGGCATTCAGCTTCATGATGGCTCCCAGATATTGAGCAACTTGCTCTTAAGTTACATCTTCATCTTCTTCAGAGGAAGAATAGTTCTCAGAGCCCATGAATGGCAGAAGGAAGTTTAATGGAATCTCAATGGTCTCTATATGAGCCTCAAATTCCTTTAGGTCATCAATAGGGAACTCCTTTCTGTCTGGAGGACGTCCCATGAGGTCTTTCTCATTGGGATTCACGTCCTCCCCTTCCTCCTTGGATTCGGCCATTTTGATTATATCAATGGCCTTACACTCTCTTTTTGGATTCTCTTCTGTATTGCTTGGGAGGGTACTAGGAGGAGTTTCAGTGATTTTCTTACTCAGTTGACTCACTTGTGCCTCCAAGTTTCTAATAGAGGACCTTGTTTCACTCATGAAACTTAAAGTGGTCTTAGATAGATCAGAGACTATGTTTGCTAAGCTAGAGGGGCTCTGCTCAAAATTCTCTGTCTGTTGCTGAGAAGATGATGGAAAAGGCTTGTTATTGCTAAGCCTGTTTCTTCCACCATTATTAAAGCCTTGTTGGGGCTTTTGTTGATCCTTCCATGAGAAATTTGGATGATTTCTCCATGAAGGATTATAGGTGTTTCCATAGGCTTCACCCATGTAATTCACCTCTGCCATTGCAGGGTTTTCCGGATCATAAGCTTCTTCTTCAAAAGATGCTTTTTTAGTACTATTGGATGCATTTTGCAATCCATTCAGACTCTGAGAAATCATGTTGACTTACTGAGTCAACATTTTGTTTTGAGCCAATATGGCATTCAGAGCATCAATTTCAAGAACTCTCCTCTTCTAAGGCATCCCATTACTCACAGGATTCCTCTCAAAGGTGTACATGAATTGGTTATTTACAACCATGTCAATGAGTTCTTGAGCTTCTGCAGGCGTTTTCTTTAGGTAAATGGATCCACTTGCAGAATGGTCCAGTGACATCTTAAAGAACTCAGATAGACCATCATAGGATATATCCAAAATGGTCCACTCTGAAAGCATGCCAGAAGGACACTTTTTGGTTAACTGCTTGTATCTTTCCCAAGCTTCATAGAGGGATTCACCATCTTTTTGACTGAAGGTTTGAACATCCACTCTAAGCTTGCTCAGCTTTTGAAGAGGAAAGAACTTGGCCAAGAAGGCCATGACCAGCTTATCCCAAGAGTCCAGGCTATATTTAGGTTGTGAGTCCAATCATGTTCTAGCTCTGTCTCTTACAGCAAAAGGGAAAATCATGAGTCTGTAGACTTCAGGATCTACTCCATTAGTTTTAACAGTATCACAGATCTGCAAGAACTCAATTAAAAACTGATAGGGATCTTCTTATGAAAGTCCATGAAACTTGCAATTTTGTTGCATTAGAGCAACTAGTTGAGGCTTCAGCTCAAAATTGTTTGCTCCAATGGCAGGGATTGAGATGCTTCTTCCATAAAAATTGGAAGTAGGTGTAGTATAATCACCAAGCATCCTCCTTGCGCCTCCACCATTGTTATTGGGTTCGGCCATGTCTCCTTCTTTTTTGAGATTCTCTGTAAGGTTTTCTCTAAATTATTGTGCCTTAGCTTCTCTTAGTTTCTTCTTCAGAGTCCTTTCAGGTTTAGGATCTGCTTCAACAAGAATGTCCTTGTCCTTGCTCCTGCCCATATGAAAAAGAAGAGAACAGAAAAGGAAGAGGAATCCTCTATGTCACAGTATAGAGATTCCTTTATGTGAGTAGAAGAAGAAAAGAATAGAAGAAGGATGAGAAAAATTTGAACATAGAGGAGAAGAGAGGGTTCGAATTTTTAGATGAAGAGAAGAGTTAGTAAATGAATAAATAAATAGAAGGAGATGAGAGGAAGAGAATTTTGAAATTTATTTTTGAAAAAAAAGGTTAGTGATTTTCGAAAATTAAGAGAAGAAATAAAATTAAAATTAAAATTTGAAACAATTAGTTAATTAAAATATTTTTGAAAAAAAAGTTAGGGTGATTTTCGAAAATTAGAAAGAGAAAAGTAGTTAGGTAGTTTTGAAAAGGATAAGAAATAGTAAAACAAACAAAAAGTCAATTAGTTAGTTGAAAAAGATTTGAAAATCAATTTTGAAAAGATAAGAAGTTAGAAAAGATTTTTGAAATTGATTTTGAAAAAGATATGATTTGGAAAAGATATGATTAAAAAGATATGATTGAAAAGATATTTTGAAAAAGATTTGAAAAGGAAATTAAAAAGATTTGATTTTTAAAATTAAAATTGATTACTTGACTAACAAGAAACTAAAAGATATGATCCTAAAAATTAAAGATTGAACCTTTCTTAACAAGAAAGTAACAAACTTCAAATTTTTGAATCAATCACATTAATTCTTAGTAAAGTTTTTGAAAATCATGAAATAAAGATAAGAAAAAGATTTTGAAAATCAATTTTAAAAAAAATTTCAAAAATAATAAAAGGAAAAAGAAAAGATTTTGATTTTGAAAAGATAAGATTTTGAAAATTGAAATCATGACTTGACTAACAAGAAACAACTTATTTTAAAAATTTTTGACAAAGTCAACCCAAAGATTTTGAAAATTATGAGTAAAACAAGGAAAACATATTTTTTATTTTTTTGAATTTTTAATGATGAGAGAGAAAAACACAAAAATGACTCACAACATGAAAAATTAATATCAAAACAAAGAAAACATGCAAGAACACTATGAATGTCAAGATGAACACCAAGAATATTTTGAAGATCAAGATGAACATCAAGACTTATTTTTGAAAAAATTTCAAGAAAAGAAAAACATGCAAGACACCAAACTTAGAAATTTTTCATGTTTAGACACTATGAATGCAAAAATGCATATAAAAAACAACAAAAAAACACAAAACAAGAAAATTTAAAGATCAAACAAGAAGACTTATCAAGAACAACTTGAAGATCATGAAGAACACCATGCATGAGTTTTTCAAAAAAAATGAAAAAATTTTAAAAACATTCAATTGACACCAAACTTAAAAATTGACACTAGACTCAAACAAGAAACACAAAATTTTTTTGGTTTTTATGATTTTTATAAATTTTTTTGTATATTTTTTTCAAAAATTATTTTTTTGAAAAACGAAAACAAAGAAAAAATTTTTTTTGAAAAATTTTTGAAAACTTTTTGAAAAGAAAATTACCTAATCTGAGCAACAAGATGAACCGTCAGTTGTCCAAACTCAAACAATCCCCGGCAACGGCGCCATAAACTTGGTGCATGAAATTGTGATCTCAATGGCGCCAACAACTTAGTACACATAATTTGTAATATCACTCTTTTTCGCAACTTCGCACAACTAACCAGCAAGTGCACTGGGTCGTCCAACTAATAAACCTTACGTGAGTAAGGGTTGATCCCACAGAGATTGTTGGTATGAAACAAGCTTTGGTCATCTTGTAAATCTTAGTCAGGCGGATTCTAATGGTTATAATGGTTTTCGAATATGAAGATAAATAAAGCATAAAATAAAGATAGAGATACTTAGGTAATTCATTGGTGGGATTTCAGATAAGTGTATGGAGATGCTTTGTCCCTTCTGAATCTCTGCTTTCCTACTACTTTCATCCAATCATTCTTACTCCTTTTCTATGGCAAGCTATATGTTTGGGTTTTACCGGCGTCAATGGCTACCTCCCGTCCTCTTAGTGAAAATGGTCCAAATGCGCTATCACCGTACGGCTAATCATCTGTCGGTTCTCGATCATGTTGGAATAATCCAGTGATTCTTTTCCGTCTGTCACTACACCCAACTCTCGCGAGTTTGAAGCTCGTCACAGTCATCCTAGCCCATATCCTACTCAGAATACCACAGACAAGGTTTAGACTTTCCGGATCTTAGGAATGGCCGCCAATAATTCTAGCTTATACCACGAAGACTCCGATCTTTCGGAATGGAGGCTAAGAGATATGCGCCCAATCTAAGGTAGAACGGAAGTGGTTGTCAGGCACGCGTTCATAGGTGAGAATGATGATGAGTGTCACGGATCATCACATTCATCATGTTGAAGTGCAGCGAATATCTTAGAATAAGAATAAGCTTAATTGAATAGAGAATAATAGTAATTGCATTAATACTCGAGGAACAGCAGAGCTCCACACCCTTAATTTATGGTGTGTAGAAACTCCACCGTTGAAAATACATAAGTGATAAAGGTCCAGGCATGGCCGTGAGGCCAGCCTCCAATGGCATATGAATTCAAAAATAGGGAAAAGGACCCGGTCAAAAGACAGACCTCAGTACAATAGTAAAAAGTTCTATTTATACTAAATTAGCTACTAGGGTTTACATAAATAAGTCTAAGTGCAGAAATCCACTTTCGGGGCCCATTTTGGTGTCTGCTTGGGCTGAGCTTGAGTTTTACACGTTCAGAGACTTCTCTTGGGGTTAAACGCCAAGTTGTAACGTGTTTTTGATGTTTAACTCTGGTTTGTGACGTGTTTTTGGCATTTTACTCCAGAATGCAGCATGGAACTGGCGTTGAACGCCAGTTTGCGTCGTCTAAACTCGAATAAAGTATAAACTATTATATATTGCTGGAAAGCCCTGGATGTCTACTTTCCAACGCAGTTGAGAGCTCGCTATTTGGAGTTCTTTATCTCTAGAAAAGCCATTTCGATTGCAGGGAGGTCAGAATCCAACAGCATCAGCGGTCCTTTGTCAGCCTCCTATCAGATTTTTGCTCAGGTTCCTCAATTTCAGTCAGAAAAATACCTGAAATTATAGAAAAATACACAAACTCATAGTAAAGTCCAGAAATGTGAATTTTGCATAAAAATAATAAAAACATCCCTAAAAGTAGCTAGATCCTACTAAAAACTACCTAAAAAACAATGCCAAAAAGCGTATAAATTATCCGCTCATCAGCGCCTCAACCAGGCTACTCGCAAGGATCACTACCCATTGCCTTTCATCGATCAGATGCTTGATTGCCTATCAGGTAAATCACACTACTATTTTCTTGATGGATATACTGGATATTTTCAAATTTATATAGCTCCTGAATATCAAGAGAAGACTACTTTTACATGTCCCTTTGGAACGTATGCATATAAGAGAATGCCTTTTGGCCTATGTAATGCAACGACTACGTTTCAAAGGTGCATGATGAGTATTTTCTCAGACTTTCTAGAGAGCTGTATGGAAGTTTTTATGGACGACTTTAGTGTTTATGGTGATTCATTTTATCTTTGCTTGGATGGTTTAGCTAAGGTTTTAGAAAGATGTGTTAGTTTAAACCTTGTATTAAACTTTGAGAAATGTCATTTTATGGTAAAACAAGGTATCACTCTAGGACATGTTGTTTCTAATGCTGGTATTTCAATTGACGCAGCAAAGATAGATGCTATTTCTAGTCTACCTTACCCCTCTTCTGTGAGGGAGGTTCGTTCGTTTCTTAGTCACGCAAGTTTCTACCGGCGGTTCATCAAGGATTTTAGTAAGGTAGCACTGCCCCTATCCAGATTGCTACAGAAAGATGTTGAGTTCGAGTTGAGTGCTGACTGCAAGGAAGCATTCAATAAATTGAAGACCGCCTTGACCCAAGCCCCCATTGTGAGAGGGCCTGACTGGAATCAACCATTTGAGATAATGTGTGACACCTCCAACTATGCAGTAGGAGTGGCGCTAGCTCAGCACGACGGTAAGGACCCTTTCGTTATTGCCTATGCATCTAAGACCTTAGACGCTGCTCAATCTAACTAAACTACTACTAAAAAAGAGCTTTTGGCTATTGTTTTTGCTCTGGATTAATTCTGAGCCTATTTACTTGGTACTAAAGTAGTAGTTTATTCAGATCATGCAGCTCTAAGGTATTTACTGTCTAAGAAGGAGTCTAAGCCAAGGCTGATACATTGGATATTGTTGCTGCAAGAATTTGATTAGAAATTAAGGATAGAAGTGGTTTACAGAATTTAGTGGCTGACCATTTGAGTCGCCTAGAGCACATTAAAAATGACACCACTCCTATCAATGATGCTTTTCCATTTGATAACTTGCACGCAATATCTGAAGTAGTTCCTTGCTACGCACCTATAGCTAATTATTTGGTTAGTCGTACCTTCCCTCCTAATTTTACTAAACATCAGAGGGACAAGCTTAAAAGCGAGTCTAAATATTATATATGGGATGACCTGTATTTATGGAGGTGTGGTGCTGACCAAATAATTAGGAGATGTGTGCCACAATCAGAATTTCAGCCCTTTTTAGAAGCCTGCCACTCTTCAGAGAGTGGTGGCCATTTTGGTCCTCAAAGAACAACTAGAAAGATTTTAGACTGTGGATTCTGGTGGCCCACACTATTTAAGGATGCAGCTATTTTTTGTAAATCTTGTTCACCATGTTAGAGATTTGGTAATATATCCAAGAGGGATGAAATGCCCCAACAATCCATGTTATTCTATGAAATTTTATGTCTGGGGTATTGACTTCATGGGTCCATTTCCAAACTCTAATGGTTTCTTATATGTACTATTAGCTGTTGATTAGGTTTCTAAATGGGTGGAAGTAATTCCTACCCGTACTGATGATGCTAACACAGTTGTCTCCTTTGTTAGAAATCATATTATCTATTGCTTTGGATCACCACAAGCAATCGTGAGTGATCAAGGCACTCACTTTTGCAACAGGAGATTAACAGGCCTACTGAAGAAACATGGCATCATTCACAAGATAGCAACAGCCTACCATCTGATAAACCCCATTTGTAGGGTTTATCTTGTATTGATTTTAGGGGATTTTATCACCTTTTACCCACATTTATTCAATGAAATAGCATGATTTTGTATATTCTCCTTTAATTATGCTTAAGAGTGAAAACATGCTTTTTAGGTCTTAAAATAGATAAATGTAATTTACCTTGATTCTATTAGATGCCTTGATATGTTTGTTAAGTGATTTAAGATTTAGGAGGCAAAGATTGGATCAAGGGAATGAAGAAAAAGCATGTAAAGTTGGAGAACTCATGAAGAAATGAAAGAACCGGAAAGCTGTCAAGCCGACCTCTTCGCACTTAAACGACCATAACTTGAGCTACAGAGGTCCAAATGATGCGGTTCTAGTTGGGTTGGAAAGCTAACATTCGGGGCTTTGAAACGATATAAGATTTGACATAGTTGCATCGCGCATAGGGGCTCGCACGCGCACGGTACTTGGACGCGCCGATGGTGGCACATGACCCACTTAAAGCAAAACGTGGCCAACGAATTCTAAAGCCTTGTGGGTCCAATCCAACTCATTTCTGATGCTATTTAACCCAAGGAATGAAGAGGGAAACACATGTTAGTTACCATTAGTTTAGTTTTAGTAGTTAGAGTTAGTTTCTAGAGAGAGAAGCTCTCACTTCTCTCTAGAATTAGGATTAGGATTAGGTTTAGTTCTTAGATTTAGATTTTAATTCATCTTCTTCTACTTCTATCTTCTTAATTCCTTGTAGTTACATTCATCTTCCTCTATTATTTTGTTGTAATTTCCTTTATGTTGCTCTTATACTTTTTTGTAGATCTACTTTTGTTCCTCCTATTCCCTTTCAATTCAATTAGAGGTAATTCATAATAATTGTGTTCATTTGATTTGTTGTTGTTTACTTCCTTGCAATTGAGTAGTGTAGATTTACTTTTCTTGCAATCTTACTATGCTTTCCTTTTATGCCTTCCAAGTGTTTGATGAAATGCTTGGTTGGATTTTAGAGTAGAATTTTAGACTCTTGGCTTGGAAAGGTAACTTAGGAACTCTTGAGTTACTAATGTCCAAGTGATTGATGATTGGGATCCATTGACTATAGTTCTCACTAATTGAATTAGTGGAGAGTTAGGACTTATGGACTAGGATTGATATAGCTCATTTGACTTTCCTTTACTACTAGTTAGAGGATGACTTAGTGAGATTAATCCTTGCCAATTCTCATATTGTGGTTAGTAATTAGGATAGAGATTCTTGACCACCAACCCTTGCCAAGACCTTTTTAGCCATTAGTTTACTTTTTAGCATTTAACTTCCATGTTTCTTATCAAAACCCCAAAAATAACTCACAACCAATAACAAGACACTTTATTGTAAATCCTAGGGAGAACGACCCGAGGTTTAAATACTTCGGTTTATAGATTTTAGGGGTTTGTACTTGTGACAAACAAATTTTTGTATGAAAGGATTATTGTTGGTTTAGAGACTATACTTTACAACGAGATTTCATTAGTGAAATTCTAAACCGTCAAAAATCCATTCATCACCATCTCCAGACCAATGGGAAAGCCGAGGTGTCTAATAGAGAGATAAAGCGCATATTGCAGAAGATAGTTAAACCTCACCGGAAGGACTGGAGCACCAGACTTGTTGATACGCTCTGGGCCTACCGGACAGCTTACAAGACACCAATCGGGATGAGTCCCTTCCGCTTAGTCTATGGAAAGGCGTGCCACCTCCTAGTGGAGATAGAACACAAAGCTTTCTGGGCAGTACGAGAATGCAACATGGGATTTGAGAAAGCCAAAGCTGAGAGAAAGTTGTAATTACAGGAGCTAGAATGCCTTCGTCTAGAAGCTTATGAGAATTCCAAGCTATACAAGGAAAAGGTGAAGGCTATACATGACAAGAATATAAAGCACAGGGAGTTCAGACCTAGTGAGTTAGTTCTCCTATACAACTCCAGGTTGAGACTCATGCCAGGCAAGCTAAGATCTAGATGGGAAAGCCCCTATAGGATGGAAAAGGCCGAACCTTATGGGGTTTTCCATCTGCGCCATCCCTCAAGCAACAAGACCCTCAAGGTTAATGGTCACCGCCTGAAGCTTTACCATGGTGAAAAGATGAAGGACAACAAGGAACTGGAGATCTTCCTTCTAGAAGATCCATCTTCAGCAGACGACTGAGCTGGTAGAACGTCCAACTTAAGGACGTTAAAGCAAAGTGCTTGATGGGAGACAACCCACCATGGTATGATCGTTCCATTCTCTCTTTTCTAGCTTTAGTTACTGACTCTTCCCACCTTCACTGCTTACATCCGCATTTTGCATTTACATCTGCATAAATTGCATAAAAGAACTGAACAGAAAGTTGCATGGGAACAGTGCAAAAAGTGTGCCAATTGCACAAGCTTCACCACGCGTACGCTCATCTTAAAATTTGGCACCTCACGCATACGCGTCAATGACGCGCACGTGTGACCTTGCGAATTCGACGTAAAAGGTGTATTGGCTGAAAGTTGGGTTGGTTTGGTGCTGGCACTATGCCCAAGGCACAAATTGCATCACGCGTACCGTCCTTGATGAGTGCGCGTCATTTTCAAACTATATGCTTCCACGCGTGCGCGTGCCTGACGCGTAGGCATCATATGGAACTTTGGCACACATCCCAATTCGAACAGAGAGTTGTGTGAGAGCCATGTTGCCCTCGCACTAGTAGCATAAAACATGGTCACGCGTACGCGTGACCGACGCTCACGCGTCACCTCCCTCTTTGTGCATCCCACGCGTACGCGTGGACCACGCATACGCGTCATGCACGCACCATCACCTGAACCCTGCGCAGCCCTGTTCTCTTTTCTTAACTTTTCCAATCCTAATTTCTTTCTTCTTCTTTCTTCTTCTTCTTCTTCTTCTTCTTCTTCTTCTTCCTTTACTCTTTTCTTCTTCTTTTCTCTTCCCTCATATTATCTCACTCTCACATTCTCAATCATCTCTCTTCTCACCACCTTCTCAAAGTTCTTTCTTTCTATTTTCCCTCTCTTCTTCTTCTTAACTATTTATTTATTTATTTATTCTTGCATTACTCTAATTGGTGTTAGAAAATCTATATGGGTGATTGCTTTCTTCTATAATTTCTTGTGGATTATTATAGAGCTGTTTGACAATTTATATTCATTATTTTTAGGAAGCTTGCATGTTCCAATTTAATTCTTTCCTTATCATATTCAACATGCATACAAAGTGTTTGTTAAAAAGCCCGTATGGCATTGTGCAATTTTAATTTTTCTATCGTTCTACTCTAATGACGGTCTTTCACAAAACCCTTTTTCCATATTTTATTAATTTGATATAATTGTCAATACAAACGTGATTGTTAATTTATTACAAGTGATAATACATTTTTCACAATTAATGCTTGATCTATGCTACTCATGCTTTTGCCAGCATGCCAATAAACATCCTGCATTTAATTGCCTTCATCTTTCTTGCTATATTTCCATTCATGTCCTAATTACATGAAGTCGCGAGCATGTGTTAACAACATCCTTCTTTACCTTGGCAAGATCATCACTTGTAAGGTCCTCTTCGTTGCTCTAACTCTTGGACTTACATGCTACTTCTCTTTTCCCTTTCAGGATGGCCACCAAGATAGGTAAAGAGAAAGATGTCCCATACCACCGGCAAAGAGAGGAACAAAAAGAGCACTAGTTGCGGAACCATCTTCAACAACTGTCAAACCATGAACAAAGCGAGTAAAGAGGATCATCAAGGTCAACGAATCTGAAAAAGCATTTCCAGCAAAGGACACTGCGCGGTTCACTAACCACTACTGTGAGCAGATGTTCTCCGTTCTGGTAGCAAGGAACTACAACAATGAGCACTTTCTTATCCTCCCTACCAACATTGTTGACCTGGTAGAGCCCCGCATTGAACAAAGACACTGGGATTTCTTACGGAAGCAGCCACGACAGGTCAATCTTTCATGGGTAGTCGAATTCTCCTCCAACTTTTACATTCCAACCCTGCAGTCTGTCTATGTCCGTCAGAAGCAAGTCCCCATCTCCGAAAGGGTCATTCAACAAGCTTTAGATCTTCCCCTTGCTCCAGAAGGACTGAATGCATTTCAAGAAGCCTCTTTCAAGTGCCAGCGATACCAATTTGACTAGGACGATGTTTTCAGAATTATAGCACTTCTGGCAGCAAGTGGATCTACGGTTACCATTGGGGCGGTATTTTACAACCCACACTACTTACCGGCAAGTGCACCGGGTCGTACCAAGTAATATCTTACGTGAGTAAGGGTCGATCCCACGAGGATTGATGGATCAAGCAACAATGATTGATTGATTGGCTTAGTTAGGCAAGCAGAAATTGGTTTTGAGATGTTCAAAAGGTTTAAGTTCGAATTCAAAATATCAAAAGTATAGACAATTAAATAAACTGGGAATAAAATATGGATAAACAGTTAATGCTTCAGAGTTATCTATTTTTCCGGATTAACTTTTCTTACTAACTATTTTAATTATGTAGGATTTAATTTATGGAAAACTATATGTGACTAGACCCTAATTCCTTAGACCTTCCTAGTCTCCTCTAAAATATATTAACTGCCAATTCCTTGGTCAATTAATTCCAACTAAAGGGTTCATGATCAAATTCTAGTTTGCATGCCACAAAAACTTTAATTACCCAAAGAATAAAAGGATTATATGTCACGTATCCCGTTAAATCCAGATAATTAGAATTTAGGAGAATATGTTTTCAAGCTGTTGTTCAAGTATAGAGATTTTCCAAGTTATACAAGAACTCAGATAGAAAGAGGGTCATACTTCCGTTCCACCCAAATTCATAAGATAAAGAACGAAAACAATTCTTAAATATAAATCTAAAACATAAATTAAAATAGAAAAAGTAATAAAATCAATCCATACAGATAGACAGAGCTCCTAACCTTAACAGTGGAGGATTAGTTGCTCATGGAATGTGAGATGTAAATTTGTATAGAATTCCCAAATGGAATCCCTCTAATGTAATGTCCCTAATAGAAGAGAAGTCTCCCCTTTTTATAACTAATCCTAATTAATTTAAAATCTAATTATCTAAAAATAAAAAAAATATCTTTTCCTAAAAGATAAGATTTGAATTTAAATTCGAATTAATTAACAGATTTTCAGTTGATGGGTGGGGACCACTTGCTTTGTCCATTCTGCAGCTTCTAATCTGTGTTTTTTGGGCTGGAAAGTGGGTCAAAACAGCCTAGAAATCACCCCCAGCATTTTCTGTATTATTGCAGATCACGTATGTGACGCGTCTGCGTTGTCCACGCGCTCGTGTCATTTGTGCAGATTCCACTCCACGCGTTCGCGTCAGGCACGCGATCGCGTCATTGCAATTTTTCCATTCTGCGCGGTCGCGTGAGCCATGCGTCCGCGTTGGTCTTCGTTGGTCATCTCTTTAGTTTCTTCTTTTTCTCTGTAGAAATTTCATCAAATCCCTCCAAATGCTACCTAAAATAAATAAAATTGCACAAAATTCAAAATAGCATCCATAGTGGCTAAAATATAATTAATTCTTAATTAAACTCAACAAATTAGATGCAAATTCACTAGGAAAAGATAGACAAGATGCTCACGCATCAACCATTGATCCAGACCTAAGTGCATATTGGCTTCAGCACTTACCTTGGAAGCTCACGTGTGGGCACAGATTATGTCCCACTATGTCTTTCCGAGCACTCACGAGTCCTCCTTCACTGCAGACATGGTTGTTCTCATTTGGTGTATCCTTATAGACCAGCCCATCAATTTACCAAGACACATCCGGCAAGCCATGAGACACATACAGATTACGGGCAACATACCTTTTCCTGCCTTGGTTTCAGATCTAGTCTCAGCAGCTGGAGTCCCCTATAGAGCTGGAGACACCAAGGCCATGCTTCTTCGGGATGATCAATATGTTCCGAGTGGGAAATATATCAGAGCCACAGCAGCCACTTCTAGCCGGACTGAAGACCCGACCAGAGATATCCCTTCTCCATCCACATCACAAGCACCCTTAGCAAATCCGCTACTCCTTCAAATACTACAGAGGTTGGATCACATGGAGCATCGTAAGAAGCGCCAATTCACATACCTGAAGGAACTGATTATTGGAAACCACCCACCTGAAGAAGAACCAGACACTCCAGACTCCACTTCACCTACCAGCACTGGGAGCCCTGACGCACCTGACTGTGGAGATGGTGTTACCAGCCCCCCTTTGTTCCTGACTGATGGCACCAAGGACGGTACCAAGCTTTAAGTGTGGGAGGTCAGTCAGTACCTGACTCCCGGAGGTAATCTCCCTTTCTTAACACCAATAGTTTTCTCTTCTTCTGTTAGATAGAATATATTGCATAGTAATAATTAGTTGCATGCATGTTCTACTTGGTTGAAAAATAATAAGTTCTTTTCAAAGACCCTATTTTTGAAAAATTTTCACTAATTCAAAACAAAACTCTATGTTAGACTTGTCTGAAGATTGTAATTTGGAACATGGTTAGAGCTAGAACACACAACCCAGTGAGATTTTGAGCCTAATCGCATGGTTACACTATTTAACCATTATTTTTATTCTTGTGTGTTTTCTCTCCTCTATAATTGCAATCTATGATTTGTTCCATTCTATATGTCCATTGTTTAATGTATTCATGCATATGTATGATTGAGGCCATCAATTGCTATTAGCTCACTATCCCAAATAGCCTACCATTCTAATTACCTTTGTTCACCCCTTTGAGCTTTTTAATTTCCTTTTGTTCTTTATATTACCACATCACTAGCCTTAAGCAAAAAAACAAGTAATTATCCCAATTAAATCTTTGGTTAGCTTAAGATAGAGATTGTATGTCAATCAAGTGTGAAAAAAACTATGGGAACTTGGGTTAATAAGAATGTATGCTAATTGATAAATATTAAAAGCTTGAATGCCACTCATGTGAAATTATGAAAACCAATTGCATTGATGCTATAATGCTTTCAAAAAAAAATAAAAAAATAAAAATAAATAAAATAAAATAAAATAAAAAAATAATATTGTATGTCTCAGTTTAATTTTAGGGGAAAGGAAGCACCCCAATGCTAAGTTAATAAAAAGATCAATGCATTTGATGTGGAATAAAAGAACATTTAAGTACATGAGTAGGTACAACATACAAAGTGAGATTATGGGCATTTAGGCATGATTTTAGAAGCATAGGGAACGTGTGTGTGTGTTCGGTGAGAACTTAGGATAATCAAGGATTCAATTTTCAGCTCACTTAGCCATATGTACCCTCACCCTTACCTAAGCCCCATTACAACCTTAAGAAAGACCTCATGATGTTTGCATGTGTGCTTTAAATATTTGTTGATTGGTTAGATGAAGAAAAAATTTTAGAAAGCATGAATGGAGGAGACTAGAGTGGATTACCCTATACACCTGAGTGACTGGAGTGCATACACACTCCTAGTGAGGGTTCAAGCTTGACTCTATGTTCCCGGCTTTCATAAGCTATCTTCTCACAAGTTTACTTATTCTTATTGTGTGATTTGGATTAGTGGAATTTGATTTCTGTTTGTCTTGGAAGACTTGTTTATTTTCTTAACTAAGTAGGCATAGACATTTCATCATATAGTTGCATTCATATGTATAGATTGCATTGCATTGCATTGCATGAGTCCTATTGTCCCTATTCATTCTTTTTAGTTTCCTTGAGCTTAGCATGAGGACATGCTAATGTGTAAGTGTAGGGAGGTTAATAAACCGCTATTTTACGGTTTATCTTGTGCTCAATTGAGTGGTTTTTATCAGATTCTTCCCAGATTTATCCATGTAATTAGCATGTTATACATTTACCTTCCTGATCTAATATTATGATTGAAAACCTGCTTCCTAGGCCTTTAAATTGTTAGATTATAATCCCTCTCTATACCATCCGATGTCGTGATCTGTGTGTTCAGTGTTTCAGGCCTTATAGGGCAAGAATGGCTTGGAGAACGGAAAGGAAACTTGCAAAAATGGAAGGAACACAAAGAAACAATGAAGCTGACCAGCGAGACGTGACGCGCACGCATGGCCGACGCATACACGTGATTTGGAGCATTCCACAGCGACGTGCACGCACATGTGACACGCGCCCGTGATTAGCTCACAGGACGAGCGACGCATACGCGTGACTGACGCGTACGCGTGACAAGGAGTTTTCACAAACGACGCGCACGCGTGACCTACGCGTACGCGTGACCTACGCGTACGCGTGAAATGCGCGACGTACAGCAGTTGCAGAAAATTGCTGGGGGCGATTTCGGGCCAATTTTCGGCCCAGAAACACAGATTAAAGCCAGGGGACAGTAGAGGCTCAGTAGATAGAAACATTGACACAAAAATCATCTCATTCATTAGTTTTAATTTTTAGTTTTTGAATCTGGGAGAGAAATCACTTCCTCCTCTAGGGTTCTTCACATTCATAGTTCTTAGTTCTATGCTTTTGATCTGGATATTGAGAAGATTGACTACCTCCGTGGAAGACCTCATCGTTCTAGTTTGTTTCCTTACTTGTCACTTACTCTTCCATATCCTTAATCCTTATTCAGAGTTACAGTTAGATTGTTTTTAGAATTTATTAATGCAAGATCTATTTTTACTTTTTAATTAATTCCCAGTTATTATTCAATTTATCATGTCTTCTCTTTATTCTCTTTTTATGCTTATGAATGCAGCACTCATCTTAAGGGAGTAGACTCCCAACTTGACTTGGGAGTTGATTGAGAGGAGATCCTTGAGTTGGGAATACTCAAGTGTTAATTCTAATCAGAAGTTGTCGGCTGACTCTCTAGTCTCTAACTCTAAACCTTCCTTCGGAGAGGATTAGGACTTGAGAAAAGAGTTGATTAGCTAGTTACTTGACTTTCCTTTATTCAGTAAGGGATAACTAAGTAGAACAACAACCTATCACTATTACACTTGTGAACATCCAACAAGGATAGAACTTTCGATTAATCTTCTCCCATTCAAGGACTTTTTATAATAATTAATTAAATCTTTTGTTAATTCTCTAGCTTTAATTCTATTCTCCAACTCCAAACTTCTCAGAAACTTCCTGATCAATAAATAGCACTCTCTCTGCAACTCGTTGGGAGACGACCTGGGATTCATACTCCCAGTATTTTTATTCTTGTTTTGTGACAACCCTTTTAAATTGATAAGCGAATTTTCGTCGGTTAAGAACTATACTTGCAACGCTACTTTCATTATAAATTCTTAATCGGCTAATTTCCGCTACGTCAGTTATCCTGTAACTCTTAGTTAGGAGATTAGTGATAAAAATGATTTTGTTTATGAAAAGTAAATAACATAGAATGAATGATACTTGTGGTTCAGTAATGAGGAATAGGTTGAGGTTCCAGAGATGCTCTGTCGTATGAAGCTCTGCTTTTTTACTGTCTTCTTCTCCAAACACGCACGACTCCTTCTATGGCAAGCTATATGTTGGTGGATCACCGTTGTCAATGACTACCATCCGTCCTCTCAGTGAAATTGGTCTAGGTATGGTTTCCGCACGGCTAATCATCTGTCGGTTCTCACTTGTGTCAGAATAGGATCTTTCTATCCTTTTGCACACTATCAATGTGCCCAGCATTCGTGAGTTTGAAGCTTGTTACAGTCATCCCGTCCCAGATCCTACTCGGAATTCCACAGACAAGGTTTAGACTTTCCGAATCTCAGGAATGCTGCCAATTGGTTCTAGCCTCTACCACGAAGGTTCTGATCTCTCGAGTTTGAATGCTCTATTGTCAGGAGATTCAAGTCAAACTCGTGGATTAGAAACCCAAGAGATACGCACTCAAGCTGTCGCCCAATGACTACGTTAAGCTTAAATAGAACGGAAGTAGTTGTCAGGCACGCATTCATAAATTTGATAATGATAATGAGTGTCACAGATCATTACATTCTTCACATTGAAGTACGAGTGAGTATCTTAGAACAGAAGCAAGCGTGATTGAATAGAAAACAATAGTAACTGCATTAATCCATTGAAGCACAGCAGAGCTCCTCACCCCCACCTATGGAGTTTAGAGACTCATGCTGTAGAAGATACAATAAGAGATGTAAAATTTCATAAGTTACAAAATGAAACTCTAAAAGTAGTTTTTATACCAAACTAGTAACTTAGGTTTACAGAAAATGAGTAACTAAGTGCAGATAGTGCAGAAATCCACATCTGGGGCCAACTTGGTGAGTGTTTGGGCTGAGCTTTGAAGCTTTCACGTGCATAGGCCATTCTTGGAGTTAAACACCAGCTTGGGTGCCAGTTTGGGCATTTAACTCCAGTTTTGGTTCCAGTTATGGCGTTTAACGCCAGAAAAGGGTCTCTGGCTGGCATTTAACACCAGTTTGGGCCATCAAATCTCGGGCAAAGAATAAACTATTATATATTGCTGGAAAGCCCAAGATGTTAGCTTTCTAGCATAATTGCGAGTGCACCAATTGGACTTCTGTAGCTCCAGCAAAATGCGTTCGAGTTTAGGGAAGTCAGAATCCAACAGCATCTGCAGTCCTTTCTCAGCCTCTGAATAAGATTTTTGCTCAGCTCCCTGAATTTCAGCCAGAAAATACCTGAAATTACAGAAAAACACACAAACTCATAGTAAAGTCCAGAAATATGATTTTTGCATAAAAACTAATAAAAATATAATAAAAAGTAACTAAAACATACTAAAAACTACCTAAAAAATAATGCCAAAAAGCGTATAAATTATCCGCTCATCACAACACCAAACTTAAATTGTTGCTTGTCCCCAAGTAACTAAAAACAAAATAAGATAAAAAGAAGAGAAAATACAATAAATTTCAAAATATCAATGAAGCTTAGTTCCAATTAGATGAGCGGGACTAGTAGCTTTTTGCTTCAGAACAGTTTTGGCATCTCACTTTATCCTTTGAAGTTCAGAATGATTGGCATCCATAGGAACTCATAATTTAGATAGTGTTATTGATTCTCCTAATTTAGTATGTTGATTCTTGAACACAGCTACTTATGAGTCTTGGCCGTGACCTTAAGCATCTTGTTTTCCAGTATTACTACCGGATACATAAATGCCACAAACACATAACTGGGTGAACCTTTTCAGATTGTGACTCAGTTTTGCTAGAGTCCCCAGTTAGAGGTGCGCAGAGTTCTTAAGCACACTCTTTTTGCTTTGTACCATGACTTTAACCACTCAGTCTCAAGCTTTTCACTTGGACCTTCATGACACAAGCATATGGTTAGGGACAGCTTGATTTAGCCGCTTAGGCCAGGATTCTATTCCCTTGGGCCCTCCTATCCATTAATGCTCAAAGCCTTGGATCTTTTTTACCCTTGCCTTTTAGTTTAAAGGGTTACTGGCTTTTTTTGCTCTTACCTTTTGGTTTAAAGAGCTATTGGCTTTTTCTGCTTGCTTTTTCTTTTTCTTTCTTTTTCTTTCTTTTTTGCCTTTTTTTCGTAAGCTTTGTGTTTTTCACTGCTTTTTCTTGCTTCAAGAATCAATTTTATGATTTTTCAGATTATCAATAACATTTCTCTTTTTTCATTATTCTTTCAAGAGCCAACAATTTTAACATTCATAAACTTCACTATAAAAAATATGCACTGTTCAAGCATTCATTCAGAAAACAAAAAATATTGCCACCACATCAAAATAATTAAACTATTTTCAAGATAGAATTCGAAATTCATGTACTTCTTTTTCTTTTCTAGAAAACATTTTTCATTTAAGAAAGGTGAAAGATTCATGGACCATTTATAGCTTTAAGACATAGACACTAAACACTAATGATCATGTAATAAAGACACAAACATAGTCAAAACATAAAGCATAAAAACCAAAAACAGAAAAGAAAATAAACAAGAAAATTAAAGAACAGGTCCACCTTAGTGACGGCGGCTTGTTCTTCCTCTTAAAGATCCTATGGAGTGCTTAAACTCCTCAATATCTCTTCCTTGCCTTTGTTGCTCATCCCTCATGGCTCCTTGGTCCTCTTTGATTTCATGGAGGATAATAGAGTGCTCTTGGTGCTCCATCCTCAGTTGCTCTCTGTTAGAACTCAATTCTCCTAAAGAGGTGTTGAGTTGCTCCCAATAGTTATGTGGAGGGAAATGCATCCCTTGAGGAATCTCAGGGATTTCTTGATGAGGGACTTCCTCATGCTCTTATTGAGGTCCATGAGTGGGCTCTCTTGTTTGCCCCATCCTATTTCTAGTGATGGGCTTTTGAGATGAATCTCTCCATCTCCCATGACTCGGAGTTGGAAGCAACTGCCTTTCCTTTCCTCTTCCTGGAGGTTTCTCCGGCCTTAGGTTCCATTAATGGTTATGGAAAAACAAAAAGTAGAGCTTTTTTCCACAGCAAACTTAAAATATTTGCTCGTTCTCGAGCAAAAGAAAAGAAAAAAGAGGAATAGAGGGAGAGAAGGATTCGAATAATGGTTCAAGGATGTTGGCCGAATGTATTTTTAAAGGAAAGAGGGGGTGGGTTTCGAATTTTTAGAAAAAGATAAGTTAGAAAGATATGATTGATAAAAGATAAACATGATATGAAAAAGATAAGATTTTAAAATTTTAAACGAGATGAAAAAGATAAGAGGAAGTTAAATCTAAATTTTTGTTAATGCATCTAAGAAATAAAAGATACTATGGATGAATGAAAAACATTTGGAAAGAAAAATGAGTTTTAAAAATGTTTGAAAAAGAATTGAAAAAGAATTAAAAAGAATTTAAAAAAGAGAATTTATAAGATTATTAATTTTTGGAAACAAAAATTGAAAGAAGAATATTTGTAACATTTTTATGGAGAAAATTATGAATTAAAATAAGAAAATTTGAAAAAAAATTAAATTAGAAACGAAATTCCCTCCCCCTTGCTGTTCTGGCATCAAACGCCCAGAATGATAGCTATTCTTGCGTTTAACGCCCATCTGGTGGCCATTTTGGGCGTTTAACGCCCCTGGCTAGCATTAAACACCAGAAATCCTTTATTACTGGGTATTTTTCTGAACGCCCAGGATGCTGTTGTTTCTGGCGTTAAATGCCCAAAATGCTGCCCATTCTGGCATTTAACACCGAGAATGATACCTTTACTGGCGTTAAATGCCCAGAATGATAGCCATTCTGGCATTTAACGCCCATCTGGTGACCATTTTGGGCGTTCAACGCCCAGCCAGGTATGCCAGGGTACCTGGCTGGCATTAAACGCCAGAAAATCCTTTATTACTGGGTGTTTTTCTGAATGCCCAGGATGCTGCTGTTTCTAGCATTAAACAGCTAGAATGCTGCCCATTCTGGCGTTTAACGCCGAGAATGATACCTTTACTGGCGTTAAACGCCCAAAATGATAGCCATTTTGGCGTTTAACGCCCAAAATGCCTCTTTACTAGCGTTTTAACGCCAGTGAGCTCTTTTTCTCTATGATTTCTCTGCTTTATATTCTGAACCTTCATTTTTCTTGATTATTCACTGAAATGTATTAACAAACATGAATAACAAAATTAAATAAACTCAAAACATCTCATTTTTGCTAATGGCTGGGTTGCCTCCCAACAAACGCTTCTTTACTGTCTTTAGCTGGACTTTACTGAGCTTTAATCTAGTCTCAGTCTTGAGCACTCTTGCTCAACATTGCCTTCAAGATAATGTTTGACTCTCTGTCAATTAACAATGAACTTTTGTTAGAGTCAATATCTTGAATCTCTACATATCCATATGGTATCACACTTGTAATCACATATGGTCCCTTCCACTAGGATTTCAATTTCCCAGGGAATAATCTGAGCCTAGTGTTAAACAGCGGAACCTTCTGTTCGGGCTCAAAGACTCTAGATGACAGCTTTCTGTCATGCCACCTTTTTGCTTTCTCCTTGTAAATTTTAGCATTTTTGAAAGCATTGAGTCTGAACTCCTCTAGCTCATTCAACTGGAGTAATCTTTTCTCTCTAGCTACCTTAGCATCAAGGTTTAGGGACCTGGTCGCCCGGTAAGCCTTGTGTTCCAGTTTCACTGGCAGATGACAGGCTTTTCCATACACAAGCTGGTATGGATAGGTCCCTATAGGAGTTTTGAATGCAGTTCTGTATGGCCACAGAGCATCGTCCAGACTTCTTGCCCAATCCCGTCGACGGGTATTTACAATCTGTTCCAGGATTTGTTTTAGTTCTCTATTTGAGACTTCAGCCTGCCCATTTGTCTGTGCATGATATGGAGTTGCCACTTTGTGGTTAATTTCATATCGGATCAGAGCAGAGTCAAGCTGTTTATTGCAGAAATGAATGCCTCCATCACTGATTAGTAACCTAGGGACACCAAACTTGCTGAAGATATGCTTCTAGAGGAACTTTAACACTGTCTTAGTATCATTAGTGGGTGTTACAATTGCCTCTACCCATTTAGATACATAGTCTACTGCCACCAGAATATAAGTGTTTGAATATGATGGTGGGAAAGGCCCCATGAAGTCAATACCCCATACATCAAACAACTCAATCTCCAAGATCCCTTGCTGAGGTATAGCATAACCATGGGGCAGATTACTAGCTCTCTGGTAACTGTCACAGTTACGTACAAACTCTCGGGAGTCTCTACAGAGAGTAGGCCAGTAGAAGCCACATTGGAGAACCCTTGTGGCTGTTCGCTCACCTCCGAAATGTCCTCTATATTGTGATCCATGGCAATGCCATAGGATCTTCTGTGCTTCTTCTTTAGGTACACATCTACGGATTATTCCGTTTGCACATCTCTTAAAGAGATAAGGTTCATCCAATCATCCCACAAGTAGTACTTTGCATCAGAAACCAATTTTTGTGTGTGCTGCCTACTGTACTCTTTGGGTATGAATCTCACAGCTTTATAGTTTGCGATATCTGCAAACCACGGTACTTCCTGAATGGCAAAGAGTTGCTCATTTGGAAAGGTTTCAGAGATCTCAGTAGGAGGGAGGGACGCTCCTGCTATTGGTTCTATCCGGGACAGGTGATCAGCTACTTGGTTCTCTGTCCCTTTTCTATCTCTTATTTCTATATCAAACTCTTGTAGAAGCAACACCCATCTTATGAGTCTGGGTTTTGAATCTTGCTTTGTGAGGAGATATTTTAGAGCAGCATGGTTAGTGTACACAATCACTTTTGATCCTACTAAATAAGATCTGAACTTGTCAATGGCATAAACCACTACAAGCAACTCCTTTTCTGTGGTTGTGTAATTTTTTTGTGCGTCATTTAAAACACGGTTAGCATAATAAATGACATGCAGAAGCTTGTCATGTCTCTGTCCCAATACTGCACCAATGACATGGTCACTGGCATCACACATTAGTTCGAATGGTAATGTCCAGTCTGGTGCAAAAATGACTGGTGCTGTAACCAGCTTAGCTTTCAGAGTCTCAAAGGCCTATAGACACTCTATGTCAAAGACAAATGGTGTATCAATGGCTTGCCGATTGCTCAGAGGTTTTGCAATTTTTGAAAAATCTTTTATAAACCTCCTATAGAATCCTGCATACCCTAGAAAGACCTCTTGATATGTGTATTATTACATTAAATTTTTTGTTGATTGTTAGAAGAAGAGCAAGTCTTAGAAAATAAGATTAGTAGAGAATTGAGAGAATCGAACCTTAAACACTTGAGTGATTAGAGTGTATACACTTCTGATGAGGGTTCGATGCTCGATTCTTTGTTCCCGGCTTTCATGAGCTATCTTTTGCAAGTTTACTTGTACTTTATTTTATGATTTGAATTAGTGAAATCTAGTTCATGTCTATTCTTGGAAGATTTATTTACTTTGACCAAGTAGGTAGAAACATTTTGCACGTAGTTGCATTCACATAGATAGGTTGCATTTCATACTCTCTATCATTCCTCTTCACTCTTTTAGTTCTCTTGAGCTTAGCATGAGGACATGCTAATGTTTAACTGTGGGGAGGTTGATAAACCCCATTTTTAGGGTTTATCCTGTGCCTAATCTAGTGGATTTTATCCATTATTATCACACTTATTCATAGAAATTGCATGTTTTACATTCTGCTTCCTGATTTTGTGCTATAATTGAAAACATGCTTCTTTGGTCTTAATTTTGCTATATTTAATGGAAAGGAAGCATGCAAAAGTAAAAGGAATACAAGAAACTGAAGGAACTGCTAAAGCTGTCAAGCCTGACCTCTTTGCACTCAAACAATCATAACTTGAGCTACAGAGGTCTAAATGAAGCGGTTCTAGTTGCGTTGGAAAGATAACATCCGGGGCTACGTAACGATATATAATTTAACATATCTGCCTTAAAGATAGGCAACGCGCACGCGTGGATCATGCGCACGCGTGACCTGGAGAAAATTCAATCCACGCGTACGCGTGGACGACGCATACGCGTGACTTTGCCGCGTGCTGGACGTATAAGAAATCACTTTCTGGGATGTTTTTGACCCAGTTTTCAGTCCAGAAAACACATATTAGAGGCTATAAAGTGGGGGAATGCATCCATTCATTGAAGAAACAACATTCATAATTCACAATTTTAGTTTTAAATGTAGTTTTTCTAGTGAGAGGCGCTCTCTCCTCTCTCTCTTAGTTTTTAGGATTTAGGATTTCTCTTAGATTAGGTTTACTTCTTCTTCATTCCAGGTTCAATGTTCCTTTACTTTGGTTTCTCTTCTAGTTTTATTTATTCTATTACTTTGATTTATGAACTCCATGTTAGATTCGATTTTTCTTATTTAATACAAATTGAGGTACTTCAGATTTATGATTGCTTTCTTTTATTTATGATATAAATAATTTAGATTTTTTCCTTGCCAAGAGTTTTTCTAGTTATTAATTTATTTTCTTCCCATTTAAATTCCTTGTTCAAACCTTTCAAAAAAACCCAAAATATACTTTTCCATAACCAATAATAAATCATACCTCCCTGAAATTCCTTGAGAGATGACCCGAGGTTTAAATACTTTGATTATAAATTTTATTCTGTTTTGTTACTTGTGACAACCAAAACTTTTGTACGAAAGGATTCTTTGTTGGTTTAGAAACTATACTTACAACGTGATTATTTTTGTGAAATTCTAAACCGTCAAAAGTCCTCTTATCAAAATGGCGCCATTGCCGGGGAATTGCAAACATGTGCCTTATTGTTGGTTATTGTAAATATTTGCTTGTTTATTTGTTTTTGTTTTTAATTTTTATTAGCTACTATGAACTCTCACCCCTCTTGCTTTGAGTTTGGTTCTAATGTTGTTGTAGGGAATGGAAGCTATAATAGGAACATGCATCAACGTTGGAACAATCAAAGATAGGAGGAGCCACAGGGATTTTATCAAACCTCTTGGCAACAGCCTCCTTTAACATACTATGACCAAGAGCCATTCCAAGAAGCATATCAAGATAATGGCTATGGTGAGCGCTCTTTTGATTATTGTTTCGAGGGTTACTTGAAACTGGAGGTCGATCTCGGACGAGATCTTCTGTACAGGTCGGAGCTACTGTGTTCGACTTGTTGGACTTGGTGGTGGTGCTGATCCTTCGTCACCGGAGGGTGGTGGTACCTGCAAGGGACTCCGATGCTTAAGTTAGCAAGGGTAATAAGCAGGTTTTTAGTAGAATCAGAGTATGAGTTATACCTGGTGGTGGACGAAATTGTGATTCATATGTTATTGCATTTTGTAAAATTTATTGCTTTTTCTTTCCGTGGCAATGGCGCCAAAAACTTGGTGTCAATGCCATGGTTCACAACTTCGCACAACTAACCAGCAAGTGCATTGGGTCATCTAAGTAATACCTTACGTGAGTAAGGGTCGATCCCACAGAGATTGTTGGTATGAAGCAAGCTATGGTTACCTTGTAAATCTCAGTTAGGCAGATTAAATGGTTTATGATAAGTTCGAAAATAAATAATAAACAGAAAATAAAATAGGATCGAAATACTTATGTAAATCAATAGTTACTCGGAATACCACAGACAAGGTTAGACTTTCCGGATTCCCGGAATCCTACTCAGAATACCACAGACAAGGTTAGACTTTCCGGATTCCCGGAATCCTACTCAGAATACCACAGACAAGGTTAGACTTTCCGGATTCCCATGAATGCCGCCATCTATCTAGCTTATACCACGAAGATTCTGTTGGGGAATCTAAGAGATATGCGCCCGGCCTAAGGTAGAACGGAAGTGGTTGTCAGTCACGCGCGTTCATAGGTGAGAATGATGATGAGTGTCACGGATCATCACATTCATCAAGTTGAAGTGCAACGTATATCTTGGAATAAGAATAAAAGAGAATTGAATAGAAAATAATAGTAATTGTATTGAAACTTGAGGTACAGCAGAGCTCCACACCCTTAATCTATGGTGTGTAGAAACTCCACCGTTGAAAATACATAAGTGAAAGGTTCAGACATGGCCGAGAGGCCAGCCCCCATGATCTGAGAACTAATCGTCCCCAGATGAAACGTGGTCCCCCCAAAAAGACTACTAATACACTAGTAAAAAGTCTTATTTATACTAGACTGGCTACTAGGGTTTACATGAGTAAGTAATTGATGCATAAATCCACTTCCGGGCCCACATGGTGTATGTTTCGGCTGAGCTTGATCTATCCACGAGCTGAGGCTTTTATTGGAGTTGAACGTCGAGTTATAGCGTGTTTTTGGCGTTCAACTCCGGGTTGTGACGTATTTCTGGCGTTTGACTCCAGACAGCAGCATGTACTTGGCGTTGAGCGCCACTTTACATCGTCAATTCCCAAATAAAGTATGAACTATTATATATTGCTGGAAAGCTCTGGATGTCTACTTTCCAACGCCGTTGAGAGCGCACAATTGGAAGTTCTGTAGCTCTGGAAAATCTATTTCGAGTGCAGGGAGGTCAGATTCCAACAGCATCAGCAGTCCTTTGTCAGCCTCTTTCAGAGTTTTGCTCAAGTCCCTCAATTTCAGCCAGAAATGACCTGAAATTACAGAAAAACACACAAACTCATAGTAAAGTCCAGAAATGTGAATTTAACATAAAAACTAATGAAAACATCCCTAAAAGTAGCTTGAACTTACTAAAAACTACCTAAAAACAATGCCAAAAAGCGTATAAATTATCCGCTCATCACCTGGGTGCTCCAGAGTAATTATAATGGTGTGGAGTGACCTTTTTAGATAAGATAAGTTAGTTATCTTATCTTATCTTTATCTTATCTTTCATGGGAACTGCCTTATCTCTATAGGCTTGGACTGCCTTTGGATTTGGGTCGTGTTCCTCTATTTGGGCCCTTTTTTGGGCTTTCCTGTCAATTTGGCCGAGCTCTTTGAGAAGAGGTTGGGCAGCTTGACCTGAGGAGGTCGGTCATCTCGTTACTAATCATCCCAGGTCAGACAGCTCGACCCAGGGTATGAATAGTGCCCCTGCTTGAGCTCGGTCTTTCTTTTGAGGTCGAGTCTTAGTTTTAGGACTTCGATCCTTCTCTGGTGAAGCCGAACTCGAGCATTGTGTCGATTTCTTTCTTTGTAGAGTTCTCCTTTGAATGCGGAACGTTTCCTTTTGAATTTTATTCTTTTGAAAATGCACGTCCCTTTGCTTTGGGAATGTGCGAAGGTTTTATAACCGCATTAATTCTTTCAATGCTTTGTTTCTTTGTTCTTTTTGAATTTTTCACAAAAAACGGTTTCTCTTCTCTGTTTCGTAACTACCCCTTTTCTTTCTCGCTTTCTGTTTTCACCTGACACTTGCATTTTTGTGTTTCTCCCTGCGACGTTGGTGCTTTTCTTTGCTCTGAGAGGCGATTCCAGTTTCTATTTTTCCGTCCTCTGTTTCCTTTGAAGCTTCCTTTTTCTAGGTTGGTTATTGGTTCTTCTTTCTGCTTTTTTACTTCTTTTGCTTTGCCTTTGGTTTTTTGGTAAAGTTTTGGTTTTGCTTGAACGCATGTTGGGAAGCTTGAACCTCTTTGCGTTTGTTGTGCCCACTTGTTGCTGTGCTGCATGTTTTTCTGGTTTTTATTGACCTGTTTTCTTTACCCAAAGAAGGTTGCTTCTTTTGATGATTTTTGCTATGTTTGCCCGATTTTACTGATGAAGCTTTGTAGAAAATAACGATTTTCTCTGGTGGCTCATTTTTTATTTTCTTCTTGGTACTTTCGTTGTTGATAAGCTGAGACTGTGAGTTGGGGAGGTAGTTATTTTGATGACTTTTGATTTGTAGCTTTGTGGCTTTCTTCTCAGAGTGTTGCTTTTGTTAAAAAAGGGATTATCTTCCTGTTAGAATGTGTAGAGATGTAGACTTGTAGGTTTCCCTGAGCCCTTATTCTATTAACTTTCCTCCAAAGGATGCCCTTGGATCTTTAGTGTGGGTCCTGGGGTTTCCTTTTGTTGCTTGTATTGCTCTGTGTCATATTTGTCCGAGATGTTTTTTAGTAATCTATTTTCTTTCTTGTTTGTAGGACTAGTTGGCCATGTCTTCTCGCAAAAATATTGTAGAGACATCTTCTAAGGTTCCTGAGGGGATTTTCGATTGGTTGCATTGTTGTCAAACTCTCGAGTTAACTCGTAAACTCGTACGAGTTTACGAGTTTAGGTAGTGAAATCGAGTTAACTCGGACACAAACTCATTTTTTAGTAGACTCGGGTAGACTCAGTGGAATCGTGTAAACTCGGTCAAAATCACAAGTTTGAGAACGAGTTTGCGAGTTTACTTTCGGTGCTGGTTTTGGCAAAAAATGACGTGACTTCGGCCCAAAAAAAGAATAACGTTATATGTTATACTAATCCAGTAACACGTAACCCTAAATGACTAAATCCCTAATCACTATTCTCTCAGCTTTCTCCCTCTCCGTCGTTTTTTCACTCTTCAATTTTCACCGCCGTTCGCCGTCGGTTGCTTGCGTCCCCGAACAGTCGTACGTCGCTCTCTACTCTCTCCTCTCAGTGCTCTGCTTCTCTTTGCCATTGCTGGGTTTTGATTTGATGCACGAGGAGCCTCTGCCATCCACCGCACTGGTTCGTTTGTCTCGTTGTCACTGTTTGTCGTGTCGTCTGCAGCTCTACAGTCCATCATGCTGCCGTGGTTTGTTCGTGCACCATTCGTTCGTTCATCCACCGTTCGTGCATAACTCTGCTGCAGTGCCGTTTTGGCTTGATCCTCTTACCTCTATTGTGTTTCGCTGTTGCTCACCATTTCTTACTCTCTGGGTCTGCATCGTGACTCTATCTCTGCACTACACGAACATAATTGTGCTGCATCTCTAGGTTTACAGATAGCTGTTGTGGTTTGTTCCATTCAGGTTTTTTTTTTTCTAAATTTTATTACTTGCTTTTTATGTAGTTTAAAGATTTAGGCAGTTAGTAAATTACAGTGCTTTGATTATGGTTCAACTTCAATGTTCATGGTTGTTATTTAGGGATAACATAGAAAATGAAAAGTTAATAACAACATATAATTGATAACTAAACTAGGGTGATAGTGTTTATTTAGGGTGATAGTATTTATTTGATATTCTTAATTTAGGTACCAAATATCTGAGAATGTTGTTTAAAGAAAATGATAAATGATGATTTTGATGAAGACGATGAAGATGTTATTGATGTCATAGAAGATGAAGATATTAGAGGATTTCAATTTATGTTTATTAGAAGTTTAGAACTTTTAGTTGTGTGTGTTGTATGTTATACTAATTACATAAATATAATTGTAATGGATTTGAACTTGTGTTCTAAAATACTTGTGTGCTACTACTTTAGTTTATTATGTGCTTTAAATTTGATATTGTTAATTTTAAATGATATATATATTTTGAAAATTTTTTTGTAATAGGTAAACTCGTACGAGTTTACGAGTTAACTCACGAGTCGAGTCTAGGTTAGCTCTACAAGTTTACTTAGACTCGCGAGTTTGACAACATTGATTGGTTGGACTCTCTTGTGTTGATGTGTGTTTCTATGGTGAATGCTGAGTTTTGTGTGGAGCTTAGGAAACATCACTGCCTCTGTAAGAGTAGCGATCAGGAGAGGAACTATGAATTGGTAGCACCTGATTCTGAGGAGGGGGTTTGTTTCCCGACCTCAGTTCAGGGGGAGCGTTCCTTCTTTTATGCCTATGACTATTTTTTCAGCCAGCTGAACATTACTTTCCCTTTTACCTCCTTTGAGACTGATTTGTTGTGGTCGTGTAATGTTGCTCCCTCCCAGCTCCATCCGAACTCTTGGGGTTTTATCAAGATCTTTCAGTTTCTTTGCCAAGAATTAGATGTTACTCCTTCTCAAACTCTCTTTCTTTACCTGTTTATTCTGACTAAGCCTGGGACTACCAAAAAGAAAGCTTCTTGGGTTTCTTTCAGGTCTGCCCAAGGGCACAAAGTCTTTTCCATGTATGATGAGTTCTTTAGGGATTTTAAGAACTACTTTTTCAAGGTTTGAGCTGTTGAAAGAGCTCGACCTTTTTTTCTAGAAGTGAACGGTGAACCTGCCTTCCCTTTGTGTTGGCAGAAGAATGTTGTAGTGTCTTGATACTCATGGGAGATGCTTGATGAGGTCGAGCAGGCCTTTGTAACTGTGTTGGAGGATATTTGGGGGGGGGAACCTCCCCATCTTGACACAAAGAGATTCTTGGGGGACCCTTCCTTTGTCCGGGCTGAACTGGGTAGAGATCGGCTTCTTTTGTTTTGTTTTTACTTTTTTTCCTCCGATTTTGTAACTTATTTGAATTTGTTTTTTTAGAGATGGTAAGACCAATGATTCCATGAAAGCCTTTAAAAAGGCGACGAAGGCTACGGCGGCTCAAAACATCTCGGCCAAGGTGGCCGGGGAGGGGTCCTCTTAGGTTTCGTCGAAGCCTTCTGTTCCAAGTTCTCCTAGACCGAGGAGGATAATCCCTACTCCCCAGGTTCATTTGGTTGATCCTTCACAGGCTTCTGCTGCTACCTCTTCTCCTACCGGCGCTCCTCCTCCAAAAAGACCCCAGACTGTCGAGCCTTTTAATCTGGATGCTTCCGACTTTGATGCTGTCGGGTTTGTTGATCAACAGATTGCTCCTTATGGTGTCATACCTACTGATGATGTATCCATTCTTCATCATTTGGATTTTATCACTCGGAGTGGCATTAAACTGGCACACTGGGAGTAGCTTCATACTGGACCGCTCAAGATCTTCCTATCCATGCTACAAAGGCCTTTATGGAGGAGGCAAAATCAGAGTTTGACCGGATTAAGGGTTTGAAAGAGGAGCTTGAGGTGAAAGTTACCAAGTTGGAGAAGGAGTTGGAGGGGGAAAAGACTCAGGCTATTGGTCTGGCGGCCTTTGTGAAATTAGCTGAGGGCACAGCGTTGAAACATAAGGATAGATATGTTACCACCTATAGAGAGATGATGGATCTCAGGAACAGCTTGGAATCTGTCCGGGCTGATTATACCAAACTTCAAGGTCACCTTGTAGGCAGTGTTAATGCTACTTATGAGAATCTGAAGGAGCAAGTTCGAGTTCTTGTGCCGGAGCTTGTCCTTTCCCTTTTTAGCCTGGACAACATTTTTAGGGATAGTAAGATTGTTCCTGATGACCCTGATGATGATGATGTCGATCCTTCTTCACTGCCTGCCACCAAAACCTCTGTTGTGCCGACCTCTTTAACTCCCACTGCTGAGGTTGGTCATCCTGAGTTAGAACCCAACTGTCAAATCTTGAACCGGGATGATGGGACAGTGGATGCGGTGCCTCTTCAGACTCGCCCTCCTTCACCCCGTGTTGATGCTGCCGAGAAGTCTTTGGATCCCTAATGATTATTCAGGATGTTTGTGTAGATAGCCCGGCTTGTGGGCTTTTGAACTTTTTATATTTGTAAATGGTGGTTCTGACTTTTTGCTACTTTCCTAGTTGCTTGTTTAGCAACTTTATTTTGAAAAATAAAGTAGTTTTCAGGCTCTTGGAGCTGACTTTGGTGGCCTCTTGAGTTTTGTTCTTATTATAACTTGTGTATTTTTACGACATGTTGGTCTGCATCTGTCTGGTACCTTATTGTCTGACTTCTTTGGATTGCCTTTGTATTTTCATACTTGTGGCTTGATTTTTTGAGGTTGTGGATGTTTAGGTCCAACTTGTATGTTGACTTCCTCACTTCGGTCACAAGTTATTTCTAGTAATCCATTTTGTGTGGACCTTTTTTAGGTCTCTGTTAGGAATTACTTTTTATAACTCGTTTGTGGGAGGCCGACTTCATCATGTTGGTCCCTTCTAAGTTATTTTTAGTAATCCTATTTTTTGGACCTTTGTCAGGTCTCTTTCAGGGATTTACTTTTTATAACTTGTTTGTGGGAGGCCGACTTCATCATGCCGGTCCCTTATAAGTTATTTTTAGTAATCCTCTTTTTTGGACCTTTGTCAGGTCTCTTTCAGGGATTTACTTTTTATAACTTGTTTGTGGGAGGCCGACTTCGTCATGTCGTTCCCTTATAAGTTATTTTTAGTAATCCTCTTTCTTGGACCTTTGTCAGGTCTCTTTTAGGGATTACTTTTCATAACTTTTTTATTTTGGGGCCGACTTCTTTGCGTCGGTCCCTTCTAAGTTATTTTTAGTAATCCTCTTTTTTAGGGCTGGCCATGCCTCTTTCCAGGGATTGACTTTTTATAACTTTGGTTATTGTGGTCCACTGGTCCGGCTTCTCTATGTCGGCCTGTCTTTTAAGTTATTTTTAGCAACCCATTTTATTAAGACCTCATCAGGTCCTTTTTATGGATCACTTTCAATAACTTCTTGCATTATTCTGTCTTGTCGCTTTTTCATCTTTGCCGATTTTGCTGAAGTTAGGTTTGATCCTGGTTTGGTTGACCTTTTGATGAATTTTGGTTTTCACCTCCTTTGGTCTTTTATCGTGGTCGGACAGTGAATTTAATCTTCACTTTTTGTCAATCTCGTAGCTTTGTAATCGGGCGATGGATTTTTAGCGTTTTAGAATAATGCGTCTTGGGAGTTTGTAGAAAATCTAAAAACTTTACTCAAAAGAAAATGCAGATATATACATGTAGGAGTTTTTATCTCTGAGTCAAGTGATTTATGGATCTTGCCTTGGTGCCTCGTTAAAAAACCTTTTCAAGAAAAAGAGTGCACCTTATTCTAAGATCTCAATTACCTTTTAACTATAGTATCTCCTTAGGTTGCAGGTGTGCCAAGATCTTGGCAGTTCTTGCCCATCGAGTTTGGATACTTTGTAGTAGCCTTTTCCCAGTACTTCTATGACTCGGTAGGGTCCCTTCCAGTTAGCTACTAGCTTTCCCTCTCCCGGTCGACTTGTTCCGATATCATTTCAGATTAGGATAAGATCATTGTTGGCGAAGCTTCTTTGCACTACCCTTCGATTGTACCTTAAGGCCATGTGACGTTTTAGCGCTTCTTCCCTGATCCGAGCTCTTTCTCAGATTTCTAGAAGTAAGTCGAGTTCTTCCCTTTGAAGCTAGGAGTTGACTTTATCGCTGTAGAGAATTGCTCTGGGAGATCTTTCTTCGACCTCTACTGGTATCATTGCCTCCATTCCATAAGCTAGTCGGAAGGGTGATTCCTTTGTGGTGGAATGTGGAGTTGTCCTATATGCCCATAGGACTTGAGGAAGCTCTTCAGCCCAGGCTCCTTTTGCGTCTTGTAGCCTTCGTTTTAACCCAGCTAGTATGACTTTATTGGCAGCTTCTGCTTGTCCATTAGCCTGCGGGTGTTCTACGGAGGTGAATTGATGTTTTATTCTTAAGTCGACCATTAATTTCCTAAAGCCTGCGTCGGTGAATTGGGTGCCATTGACTGTGGTTATGGAGTGGGGGACCCCAAACCTTGTGATGATGTTCCTATATAGGAATTTCCGACTTCTTTGAGCTGTGGCATTGACCAGAAGTTCTGCCTCGATCCACTTTGTGAAATAATCCACCCCTACAATGAGGAATTTTACCTGTCCCGATCCTTGGGGGAAAGGGCCAAGGAGGTCCAGTCCCCACTTTGCAAATGGCCAAGGTGAGGTTATGCTAATGAGTTCCTCTGGTGGGGCGTTGTGGAAGTTAGCATGTTTTTGACACTGTGGGCATGTTTTCACGAATTCGGCCGCTTCTTTCTGCAAGGTCGGCCAAAAGAATCCGGCTCGGAGTACCTTTTGAAAGAGGGCTCGTGCTCTGAGATGATTACTGCACTCGCCGCTGTGTACTTCTTCCAAGACCTCTTTTGTGTTAGGGTTGGTACGCATTTTAGCAGAGGTGTCGAGATTCTTCTTTTGTATAGGATGTCATTTATGATGGTGTAATACTGTGCCTCCCGCTTCAACCTTTTTACTTCCTTTTCATCTGTAGGGAGTGTTTCTGATCTAAGGTAGCAGATTATAGGAGTCATCCATCCTTGGTCCTAATCTGTTATGGCTAAGATTTTTTCTTCTTCCGTGATTGATGGGTTCTTGAGCGTTTCTTGGATGAGGCTTCTATTGCTACCCCCTGGTTTGGTGCTGGCTAGTTTTGAGAGTGCATCAGCTCGGGCGTTTTGTTCTTGAGGTATGTGGCAGACCTCATATTCCCCGAGTTGTCTGAGCTGTTCCCTGGTTTTGTCCAGGTACTTATTCATAGTGGGATCTTTGGCTTGGTAGCTCCCTGCTATTTGTGAAGTAACTACCTGTTAGTCATTGAAGATGATGAGCTTTTGAGCTCCAACCTCCTTAGCCAGCTTCAAACTGGCCAGTATTGCCTCATATTCGGCTTGGTTGTTTGAGGCAGGGAACCCAAATTTGAGAGAAAGTTCGATTTGCGTTCCCTAGTCGCTTTCTATGATGACGCCTGTGCCGCTTCCAGTTTTGTTTGAGGAACCGTCGATATAAAGATTCCATTCTGTAGGAATTTCCGGAGTGTCTATAAATTCTGCAATAAAGTCGGCTAGATATTGTGATTTGATGGCTATTCGAGCTTCATATTGAAGGTCGAATTCGGATAACTCGACTGCCCATTGCAAAATTCTGCCTGCTAAGTCCATTTTCTGCAAAATCCATTTTAGGGGTTGGTTGGTCTGAACTTTAATGATGTGAGCTTGGAAATATGGACGGAGCCGTCGAGAGATTAGTATGAGAGCATAGGAAAATTTTTCTATTTTTTGGTAGTTCAGCTTTGCTGATGAAGTATACAGGTTGCTATCCACTGTCGTCTTCTCGGACTAATGCTGAGGCTACTGCCCGACTTCCTACTGCGAGATATAATATAAGTGGTTCTCCTTCCCGAGGCCGTGTTAGGATAGGGGGCTGTCCTAGGAATCTTTTGAAATCCTGGAAGGCCTGCTCGCACTCCGTTGTCCATTCAAACATCTTTCCCTTCCTTAGAGTGGTATAAAAGGGGAGAGATCTTATTGCTAATCCAGCCAAAAATCTAGACAAAGCTGCCAGCCTTCCGTTGAGTTGTTGTACTTCCTTGACACAAGTCGGACTCTTCATGTTGAGTATGACCCGACATTTATCCGAATTTGCCTCGATTCCTCTTTGTGTGAGCATGAAACCCAAGAACTTGCCAGCTTCTACTACGAAGGTGCATTTTGCAGGATTAAGTCGCATGCCATGCCTTCTTATAGTGTCGAATACTTGGGTGAGGTTGGACAGCAACGTCTTCTCACTTTGTGTCTTTATTAACATGTAGTCCACATATACTTCCATAATTTTTCCGATGTGATCTATGAAGATCTTATTTATTAATCTCTGATAGGTAGCTCCTGCATTTTTTAGCCCAAAAGGCATAACAATGTAGCAGTAGTTTGCATTTGGGGTTAAAAACGCTCATTTTTCTTGGTCAGGTGGATACATCGGGTTTTGATTGTATCCCGAGTATGCATCCATAAACAAGAGGTATTTATACCCGGATGAGGCATCTATCAGAGCGTCAATACATGGGAGTGGATAAGGATCTTTTGGGCAGGCTTTGTTGAGATTAGTGTAGTCGGTGCACATCCGCCACTTCTCATTCGATTTTTTCACCAAGATAATGTTAGCTAGCCATAGTGGGTATGTGACTTCTCTTATGAATCCTGCCTCCAATAGAGCTTGTATCTGTTCTTCCACAACTTGGGATCGTTCTGGCCCGAGCTTTCTACGCCTCTGTTGTACTGGCTGAGATCTTGGGTAGACTGCTAGCTTGTGGCACATTAACTTGGGGTATATGCCTGGCATGTCCGCGGCCTTCCATGCAAAGAGGTCGACGTTATCTCGCAAGAACTGTATGATTGATTATTTTATGTTTCCTTTTAGGATTGTATCGATATTAGTTGTTTGGTCTAGGATATCTTTGATATGGACTTTCTCCACTTCACCTTCGGGTTGTGGGGGAGTTCTTCCCGCCTCTGAGCTCTGCCGAGTTTGATTGTGTGGAATTCGTCCCTTCTGCCTCTAAGATTTAAGCTCTCGTTGTAGCATGAAGAACTGAAGATTGATGGTTTAGAAGTTATAATAAATTCTCGTTGCAAGTATATTTTCTAAACCAAGCAATCAACCTTTCTTACAAACGTTTGGTTGTCACAAGTAACAAACCCAATAAAATTTATAAACTGAAGTATTCAAGCCTCGGGTCGTCTTCTCAAGGAATTGCAGGGAAGTATGATTTATTATTGGTTATGGAAAGCAGTGTTCGGGTTTGAAAAGGTTTTAAACAGGAGAAATAAATTGCAAAAATTAATAAATTAATAACGAAGAAATCTCTTGGCAAGGTATGAAAACTGGAAGTCCTATCCTAGTTATCCTTATCAATGGTGATGAGAGTTATATTTTTGCTACCACTAAGTCAACCTCTAACTATGAAGGTCAGTTAAGTGGACAAATTAATTTAATACCTAAAGTCCTAGTCAACTCCTTAAGGAAAGACTATAGTTATAAGAATCTAAATTAATCAGCAAGAACAAAAATTATCAATCACGATGAGTTTAACAACTCAAGAGTTACTAATTAACTAACTGGTGCACGAATTTGCAATCCGTACAACTAACCAGCAAGTGCACTGGGTCGTCCAAGTAATACCTTACGTGAGTAAGGGTCGATCCCACGGATATTATTGGTTTGAAGCAGACTATGTTTATTTTATTAATCTTAGTCAGGATGTCAATGAGATTAATTGGATTTAATTGTAAGAAGTCAAAGTATTTGGAATAAGAAATTGTTACTTTATTAATGGAGAATCTGTTGGAGTTTTGGAGGTGCTTTGTCCTCTGAATTCCTGCAATGTAATATTCAACTCAATTGTTTGTAAAGTTCCATCCATGACAAGCTGTATGTAGGGTGTCACCATTGTCAGTGGCTACTTCCCATCCTCTCAGTGAAAACGGTCCAGATGCTCTGTCACAGCACGGCTAATCAGCTGTCAGTTCTCGATCATGTTGGAATAGGATCCATTGATCCTTTTGTGTTTGTCATCACGCCCATCAATCGCGAGTTTGAAGCTCGTCACAGCCATTAAATCCTTGAATCCTACTCAGAATACCACAGATAAGGTTTAGACTTTCCGGATCCTCAAGAATGGCCGCCATCAGTTCTAGCTTATACCACGAAGATTCTGATTAAGGAAGCTAAGAGATGCTCATCCAATCTGATATAGAACGGAGGTGTTTGTCAGGCACACATTCATGGATTGAGGAAGGTGATGAGTGTCACGGATCATCACTTCCTTCACAATTAAGCGCAAATCAACATCTTAGATAGGAACACACACACGTTTGAATGAAATAAAAACAATTGCATTAATTCATTGAGACGCTGCAAAGCTCCTCACCCCCAACAATGGAGTTTAGAGACTCATGCCGTCAAAGTGTAT
>NC_029774.3:85763571-85767719 GCF_000817695.3 Arachis duranensis | reverse complement strand
GTTTACAGAATATGAGTAAACTAAGATAATTGGTGCAGAAATCCACTTCTGGGGCCCGCTTGGTGTGTGCTGGGGCTGAGACTAAAGCTATCCACGAGCTGAGGCTTTTCTTGGAGTTGAACTCCAAGTTATAACGTGTTTTGGGTGTTCAACTCCGGATCATGACGTGTTTCTGGCGTTTAACTCCAGACAGCAGCATGTACTTGGCGTTCAACGCCAAGTTACGTCATCTATCTTCGCGCAAAGTATGGACTATTATATATTGCTGGAAAAATCCATTCCGAGTGCAGGGAGGTTAGGATCCAACAGCATCAGCAGTCCTTTTTCAGCCTAACTCAGATTTTTGCTCAGCTCCCTCAATTTCAGCCAGAAATTACCTGAAATCACAGAAAAACACACAAACTCATAGTAAAGTCCAGAAATATGATTTTTGCCTAAAAACTAATAATATTCTACTAAAAACTAATTAAAACATACTAAAATCTACATGAAATTACCCCCAAAAAGCTTATAAAATATCCGCTCATCACAACACCAAACTTAAACTGTTGCTTGTCCTCAAGCGACTAGATAAATAAAATAGGATTAAAAGAAATTAAGAAGTAATAATATTTTAGAGTTTTTAAGTGGAGCTCAGATTCTTATTAGATGAGCGGGGCTTGTAGCTTTTTGTTTCTGAACAGTTTTGGCATCTCCCTTTATCCTTTGAAATTCAGAATGATTGGTATCCATAGGAACTCAGAACTCAGATAGTATTATTGATTCTCCTAGTGTAGTATGTTGATTCTTGAACACAGTTACTTTATGAGTCTTGGCCATGGCCCTAAGCACTTTGTTTTCCAGTATTACCACCAGATACATAAATGCCACAAACACATGACTAGGTGAACCTTTTCAGATTGTGACTCAGCTTTGCTAAAGTCCCCAGTTAGAGGTGTCCAGAGCTCTTAAGCACACTCTTTTTGCCTTGGATCACGACTTTAACCACTCAGTCTCAAATTTTTCACTTGGACCTGCATGCCACAAGCACATGGTTAGGGATAGCTTGATTTAGCCGCTTAGGCCTGGAACTATTTCCTTAGGCCCTCCTATCCACTGATGCTCAAAGCCTTGGATCCTTTTCACCCTTGCCTTTTGGTTTTAAGGGCTGTTGGCTTTTATTCCCTTTTCTTGATCCAATGATTTCTTGTAAAAAATTTTTTTCACTGCTTTTTCTTGCTTCAAGAATCAAATTCATGATTTTTCAGATCATCAATAATATTTTTCGTGCTCCTCATTCTTTTAGGAGCCAATATTCATAAAATTCAAGATAAAAATTATGCATTGTTCAAGCATTCATTCAAAGAACAAAAAGTGTTGCCACCACATATAGTTAATTATAATTTTTATTATTAAGAACTCGAAAAAAATAAATTACTTCTTTATTCTAATTATCTACTATTTTATTCATGCCTGATGATGATGAGAAAAATAAATTATAACTTAATTGGAAATAAAACCAGAATAGATATGCTAATTACTACTACTACTACTATATATATCTCCTAAGGTAAATTTCTATAATAACACTATCACAGAGTTAAAGCTAAAATTAGAACTCAACAACCTGTGTTTTGGTGCCCTTGCTCTTCCTGTTCCTTAAGCAGTTTGCAAATCATGCTACTTTGATTGTTCTGTTCTTCCTTTATTTGGTTCATAGCTTCTTGTAGTTTGGAAATAGATGCTTCAATATGTTCCCAATATTCGAATTGAGGAAGTTCTGGGAGGACTTCCTGTGCTCTCCTCTTGATTGGATCATCCTGCAGCTGTTGTTTGTCCATTGATATTCTAGTGATTGGCCTTTCAACTGAGATATACTCTGTTATTCCCATCTTCACTCCAGCATCTCTGCAGAGCATAGAAATTAGGCTTGGATAGGCCAATCTGGCATCCTTGGAATTTCTGTTTGCTATTTTGTATAGTTCACACGAGATCAGTTGATGGACTTCTACTTCTTTTCCCAACATGATGCAGTGAATCATCACTACTCTTTTAATGGTAACTTCAGAACGGTTGCTGGTGGGCAATATGGAATGCCCAATGAAATCCAGCCAGCCTATGGCTACTAGTTTGAGATCTTCTCTTTTGAGTTGATTTGGGATGCCAGTCGTGCTGGTGGTCCACCTGGCTTTGGGGATGCATATATCCTCTAGAATCTTGTCCAAACCTTTATTTACCCTCATCATTCTCCTATTAAAGGAGTCTGGGTCATCTTTCAGTTGAAGGAGCTTAAAGATCTCCCTGATTTTGTCAGGATGGGTATGAACAATCTTTCCTCTGACTAAGGTCCGATGGTCATAGAGAACAGCTCCAATTATTCTTTGCCTGTCTGTCTGCCATAGATTAGCATAGAACTCCTGAACCATGTTCCTTCCCACTTTCGTTTCAGGATTGGCTAGGATTTCCTAGTTCCTGTTTCGAATTTGCTCTTGGATCTCTGGATATTCATCTTCCTTCAGGTCAAATTTGACTTCCGAGATCACTGATTCAGATCAAACTTGACTTCCGGGATCACTGATCTGTGACTCATTATTTTGTAGTAGTGGTCTGAATGTTCTTTAGTTAAGAACTTCCCTTGATTCCAAAGTGGCTTTGGAATATTCTCTTTCTTGCCTCTTGGGTTGGGTTGTTTTCCTTTAGGGGCCATGATCAAAGTGAGAATGTTTTTGTGATCACGGATAAGCACACCAAACTTAGAGGTTTGCTTGTCCTCAAGCAAAAGAAAAGAGAGAAGAGGAATAGGAGGAGAGCAAGTGTGGAATGGTGGATGATAAGAGGAGCGCCAAGAGTGGATATAAAGGGAGGGGGTGGGTATTCGAAAATAAGAAAAAGATATAAGATAGAAGATATGGTTTATAAAAGATAAATATGACAAGAAAATGATATAATTTAAAAATATATGAATGATATTTGAAAATAAATTTGAAATTTATAATTTGAAAAAGATTTTAAAAGATAATTAAGTTGGGAAAGAGCTTGGAAGAAGAGTTGGATTGGATTGAAAATCAATTGTCTTTATGGATTAAGATGCATGTAAAATCTTGAAGTAGGGATTTTAGAAATTAGAGATTTTAGAAATTAGGATTAAAATTTTTGAAATTGAAGGATGATATTTGGAAACATGTTTATGCAAGAAATCATGAATTAAAACATAAAAATTAGAAAATTTTTGAAGAAAAACGAATTTTACCTCCTCCCCATCATCTTGGCGTTAAACGCCCAAACGCTGCATGTTTTGGGCGTTTAACGCCCAATTGATGCTTCTCCTGGGCGTTCAATGCCCAGCTGTTGCTTCTTGCTGGTGTTGAATGCTAGGAAGTCCTTTGTCACTGGGCGTTTTTCTGAACGCCCAGGATGCTGTCAATCTGGCGTTAAACGCCCAGAAGGTGCTTCTTTCTGGCGTTCAACGCCCAGAAGATGCTCCTTTCTGGTGTTTAACGCCCAGATGGCTACCCTTACTGGCGTTGAACGCCCAGTGGATGCTTCTATTGGGCGTTCAACGCCCAAAGCGTTTCTCACTGGCTTTTTCCACGCTAGTGAGCTTCCAGATTCCCCTGTAACTTTGTGAACTTAAACAATTGTTATTTTACCTTTTGAAGATACTTGGACACATACCTGTAAAGAAAAGGAAATTTATTTAATTAGTAAATAAGCTTTGTAAATGGCTGGGTTGCCTCCCAGCAAGCGCTTCTTTATCGTCATTAGCTGGACTATAACTGAGATTTAATCAAGCCTCAGTTTTGAGCATTCTTGCTCAAAATTGCCTTCAAGATAATGTTTAACTCTCTGTCCATTAACAATGAACTTTTTGTTAGATTCATTATCCTGAAGCTCTACGTATCCATATGGTGATACACTTGTAATTACATATGGACCTCTCCACCGGGATTTTAATTTCCCAGGGAATAATTTGAGCCTAGAATTAAATAGCAGAACTTTCTGCCCCGGCTCAAAGACTCTGGATGACAATTTCTTATCATGCCATCTTTTCGCTTTCTCTTTGTATATTTTTGCATTCTCGAAAGCATTGAGTCTAAATTCCTCTAGCTCATTTAGCTGGAGTAAACGTTTTTCTCCAGCTAACTTGGCATCAAGGTTCAGGAATCTGG
>NC_029774.3:85762712-85763180 GCF_000817695.3 Arachis duranensis | reverse complement strand
ATACTGTGATCCATGGCAGTGCCATAGGATCTTCTGCGCTTCTTCTTAAGGCACACATCTACGGATTACTTCGTCTGCACATCTCTTGAAGAGATATGGTTCATCCCAAAGATAGTACTTTGCATCCGTGATCAATTTCTTTGTTTGCTGCTTACTGTACTCTTTGGGTATGAATCTTACTGCCTTGTAGTTTGCAATATCTGCAAACCATGGCACTTCCTGGATGGCAAATAGTTGCTCATCCGAAAAGGTTTCAGAGATCTCTGTGAGAGGGAGGGACGCCCCTTCTACTGGTTCTATTCAGGACAAGTGATCTGCTACTTGGTTTTCTGTCCCTTTTCTGTCTCTTATTTCTATATCAAACTCTTGCAGAAGCAACACCCATCTTATAAGTCTGGGTTTTGAATCCTGCTTTGTGAGTAGATATTTAAGAGCAGCATGATCAGTGTACACAATCACTTTTGACCC
>NC_029774.3:85762368-85762579 GCF_000817695.3 Arachis duranensis | reverse complement strand
GTAAATGACGTGCAGAAGCTTGTCATGCCTTTGTCCCAACACTGCACCAATGGCATGGTCACTGGCATCACAACATCAATTTGAATGGTAATGTCCAGTCTGGTGCAGAGATGATTGGTGCTGTGACCAATTTAGCTTTCAGAGTCTCAAATGCTTGCAGATACTCTTTATCAAAGATAAATGGCGTGTCAGCAGCTAACAGGTTGCTCAT
>NC_029774.3:85758440-85762231 GCF_000817695.3 Arachis duranensis | reverse complement strand
GGTAATTTTTCAATTACCTCTACCTTAGCTTGATCCACCTCTATTCCCTTGTTTGAGATTTTGTGCCCAAGGACAATTCCTTCAGTCACCATAAAGTGACATTTTTCCCAGTTTAAAACCAGGTTAGTCTCTTGGCATCTCTTTATAACAAGTGCTAAATGGTCAAGACAGGAGCTGAATGAGTCTCCAAATACTGAAAAGTCATCTATAAAGACTTCCAGAAATTTTTCCACCATATCAGAGAAAATTGAGAGCATGCACCTCTGAAAGGTTGCAGGTGCATTGCACAGGCCAAATGGCATCCTTCTGTATGCAAATACTCCAGATGGACATGTGAATGCCGTTTTCTCTTGATCTTTTGGATCTACTGCAATTTGATTATAACCTAAATATCCATCTAGAAAGCAGTAGTATTCATGACCTGCCAGTCGTTTTAGCATCTGGTCTATGAATGGTAAAGGAAAATGATCCTTTCTGGTGGCTGTATTGAGCCTTCTATAATCAATACACATACGCCATCCAGTAACTGTTCTTGTAGGAACCAGTTCATTTTTTTCATTATGAACCACTGTCATGCCACCTTTCTTAGGGACGACTTGGACAAGGCTTACCCAGGGGCTATCAGAAATAGGATAAATAATCCCAGCCTCTAGTAACTTAGTGACCTCTTTCTGCACCACCTCTTTCATGGCCGGATTCAGCCGCCTTTGTGGTTGAACCACTGGCTTAGCGTCACCCTCCAGTAAGATTTTGTGCATGCATCTGGCTGGGCTAATGCCCTTGAGATCACTGATGGACCACCCAAGAGCTGTCTTGTGTGTCCTTAGCACTTGAATCAGTGCTTCCTCTTCCTGTAGCTCTAAGGTAGAGCTTATGATTACAGGAAAGGTATCACCTTCTCCCAGGAATGCATATTTTAGGGATGGTGATAATGGTTTGAGCTCGGGTTTAGGAGGTTTCTCCTTTTCCTGAGGGATTTTCAGAGGTTCTACTATTCTTTCTGATTCCTCCAGATCAGGCGGAACATCTTTAAAGATGTCCTCTAGCTCTGATTCGAGACTCTCAGCCATATTGACCTCTCTTACCAGAGAGTCAATAATATCAACACTCATGCAGTCATTTGGGGTGTCTGGATGTTGCATGGCATTGACAACATTCAACTTGAACTCCTCCTCATTGACTCTCAAGGTTACTTCCCCTTTTTGGACGTCAATGAGGGTTCGGCCAGTTGCTAGGAAAGGTCTTCCTAGAATGAGAGTTGCACTCTTGTGCTCCTCCATTTCCAGCACCACAAAGTCAGTAGGAAAGGCAAATGGCCCAACCTTGACAATCATGTCTTCAATCACGCCTGATGGGTATTTAATGGAGCCATCAGCAAGTTGAAGACATATCCAGGTTGGTTTGACTTCTTCAGTCAAACCAAGCTTTGTGATAATAGATGCAGGTATTACCAATCCTTCTTATGGCTTAAGATCTCTTTCATGAACTTAGCATAAGAGGGTATTTGCTCAAGTGCTTCTGCAAACGGAATCTTGATTTCAAGAGTCCTGAGATAGTCTGCAAAGCGGACAAATTGCTTATCATGTTCCGCTTGGCGGAGTTTTTGAGGATAAGGAATTTTGGCTTTGTATTCCTCAACCTTAGTTGCTGCAGGTTTATTGCCTGTAGAAGTGGGTTGGGAAGCCTTTTTAGAAGGGTTGTTATCAGCACTTGTATGTGACTGATCCCCTACTGGCATTTGAATGCCAGGGGTGGAAGCTGGAGTGGCGTTAGACGCCACTTCCTTATTTGTTACTGGCGTCTGAACGCTAGAACTATGCTTCCCTTGGGCGTTCAACGCCGGATTCATGCTTGTTTCTGGCGTTGAACGCCAGAAATGAGCATGGTCTGGGCGTTCAGTGCCAGCTTTATTCCTCTCTGGGCTCTGATTGTCCTCAGAGGGATTTTGAGTAGCCATTTGTTCATTTCTTGGCTTCCTGCTGCTTTGAAGTGAGGTATTTAATGTTTTTCCACTTCTTAATTGAACTGCTTGGCATTCTTCTGCTATTTGTTTTGACAGTTGCCTTTCTGTTTGCTTTAACTGTACTTCCATATTCCTGTTAGCCATTCTTGTTTCCTGTAGTATTTCCTTGAATTCGGCTAGCTATTGAGTTAGAAAATCTAATTGCTGATTGAATTCATTAGCCTGGTCTATAGGACTGAGTTCAGCAGTTACTGTTTTAGCTTCTTCTTTCATAGAGGATTCACTGCTTAGGTACATATGCTGATTTCTGGCAACTGTATCAAGAAGCTCTTGAGCTTCTTCAATTATTTTTCTTATATGTATAGATCCACCAGCTGAGTGGTCTAGAGAAATATGAGCTCTTTCTGTAAGCGCATAGTAGAAGATGTCTAATTGCATCCACTCTGAAAATATTTCAGAGGGGCATTTTCTTAGCATCTCTCTGTATCTCTCCCAGGCATCATAAAGGGATTCATTATCTCCTTGTTTGAAGCCTTGGATGCTTAGCCTTAGCTGTGTCATCCGTTTTGGAGGGAAATAGTGATTCAGGAATTTTTCTAACAGTTGTTTCCATGTTTTTATGCTGTTCTTAGGCTGGTTATTTAACCACCTCTTAGCTTGATCTTTTACAGCAAATGGAAACAGTAATAATCTGTAGACATCCTGATCTACTTCCTTATCATGCACTGTGTCAGCAATTTATAAAAATTGTGCCAGAAACTCTGTAGGTTCTTCATGTGGAAGACCAGAATACTGGCAGTTTTACTGCACCATGATAATGAGCTGAGGATTCAACTCAAAGCTACTAACTCCAATGGAGGGTATACAGATACTACTCCCATATGAAGCAGTAGTGGGGTTAGCATATGACCCCAGAGTCCTCCTGGACTGTTCACTCCCACTTAGTTCCATGATGGAATAAAGGAGATGATATGTATGTTGATATTATTTATTTTATAAAAATTAATTTTTATAAAATAAAATAAAAACGGAATAAATAAAAGAAATTGAAAATATTTTGAAATTGAAATCTGAATTTTTATATAAAATTTTTCGAAAATGTAATTTAAATTAGTTAGGAAAGATATATTTTTGAATTTTGAATTTTATGATGAAAGAGAAAAACACACAGAAGACACAAGACTTAAAATTTTTAGATCTAATGCTCCTTATTTTCAAAAATTTTGGAGGGAAAACACCAAGGAACACCAAACGTAAAAATTTTAAGACCAGAACACACGAAAAACTCAAGAACACCTTGAAGATTCACAAGAACACCAAGAACAAAAGAAAGAACACCAAACTTAAAATTTTTAGAGAACCAAGATAAGTTTTCGAAAATTAAAGAAAAATTAACAAGAAGACACCAAACTTAGAGTTTGGCACAAGAATCAATCAAAGAAAAAATATTTTTGAAAAAGATTCCAAAGAGGATACCCAATTATCAAGAACAACTACTAAAGCTCCAGCCAATTGGGTAGTAACTTCAGTGTTGATTTTAAAGATGTATTATATTTATGGATAAAAGTATAAAATTTTTGAAAGTTAATGTTTTGAAAAAAATGCAAGAAAAACAAGAAAAGACACAAAACAAGAAAAACACAAGATCAAACAAGAAAAATAAACAAGAACAACTTGAAGATCAATGAAGAACAAAGAACACAAGTTCAAAAATTTAAAGAACGGTATAAAATATGCAATTAACACCAAACTTAGAACAAGACACTAAATTCACAAAAAAAAAATAACAATTAATTAAGAAAAATAATATTTTTGAAAAGAAATTTTT
>NC_029774.3:85699315-85758235 GCF_000817695.3 Arachis duranensis | reverse complement strand
TTTTGGAGATGCTTTGTCCTTTGACTTCAACTCTTCCTTGAAATCCTTCAACACACGCAAGGCTCTTTCCATGGCAAGCTCTATGTAGGGTGTCACCGTTGTCAGTGGCTACTTCCCATCCTCTCAGTGAAAACGATCCAGATGCTCTGTCACAGCATGGCTAATCAGCTGTCGGTTCTCGATCATGTTGGAATAGGATCCATTGATCCTTTTGTGTTTGTCATCACGCCCAGCAATCGCGAGTTTGAAGCTCGTCACAGCCATTCAATCCTTGAATCCTACTCGGAATACCACAGACAAGGTTTAGACTTTCCGGATTCTCATGAATGCTGCCATCAATCCGGCTTATACCACGAAGATTCTGATTAAGGAATCTAAGAGATATTCATTCAATCTGATGTAGAACGGAGGTGGTTGTCAGGCACACGTTCATGGATTGAGGAAGGTGATGAGTGTCACGGATCATCACCTCTTTCATAATTAAGCACGAATAAACATCTTAGATCGGACCATACACACGTTTGAATGAAATAAAAACAATTGCATTAATTCATTGAGACGCTGCAGAGCTCCTCACCCCCAACAATGGAGTTTAGAGACTCATGCTTCGAAAAGGTACAATTTTTAGATCTAAAATGTCATGAGGTCAAGATAAGTCTCTAAAAGTTGTTTAAATAGTAAACTAGTAACCTAGGTTTACAGAATATGAGTAAACTAAGATAATTGGTGCAGAAATCCACTTTTGGGGCCCGCTTGGTGTGTGCTGGGGCTGAGACTAAAGCTATCCACGAGCTGAGGCTTTTCTTGGAGTTGAACTCCAAGTTATAACGTGTTTTGGGCGTTCAACTCCGGATCATGACGTGTTTCTGGCGTTTAACTCCAGACAGCAGCATGTACTTGGCGTTCAATGCCATGTTACGTCGTCTATCTTCGCGCAAAGTATGGACTATTATATATTGATGGAAAGCCCTGGATGTCTACTTTCCAACGCCGTTGAGAGCGCGTCAATTGGATTTCTGTAGCTCCAAAAAATCCATTCCGAGTGCAGGGAGCTTAGGATCCAACAGCATCAGCAGTCCTTTTTCAGCCTAACTCAGATTTTTGCTCAGCTCCCTCAATTTCAGCCAAAAATTACCTGAAATCACAGAAAAATACACAAACTCTTAGTAAAGTCCAGAAATATGATTTTTGCCTAAAAACTAATAATATTCTACTAAAAACTAATTAAAACATACTAAAATCTACATGAAATTACCCCCAAAAAGCGTATAAAATATCCGCTCATCATCAACCAAAGCCAAAAGGAAAAAATCTAAATTATTTATATAGTAAATAGAAGAAAGCAATCATGAGTCTGAAATACCTCAATGTGTATTAGTTAAGAAAATCATAACATGAATGGTCCATAAGCCAATTGGGCAACTTAAATCAAATACGCATAAAAGCATCAGAGTAAATAAAAGTAAAAGAGAAACATAAATTATTGAACCTGGTATGAAGAAACAATCCTAATGACTAAAAGAAATCCTAAATCCTTTAAGAGAAATCCTAATCCTAAATCCTAAGAGAGAGGAGAGAACCTCTCTTTAAAAACTACATCTAAATCCTAAAACTATGTATGAATCTAGTATTCAGTCTCTAATCTCCATATGCTCATGAATGAATGAATTCCTTCATTTATAATCCTTCAATCTGTGTTCTTTGGGCTTGGATCTGGGCCAAAAGGGGCCCAGAATTTGCTGAGGATGACTTCTGCAAATTCTGCAGATCGCACATGTCACGCGTCCACATGGGTCACGCTGTCGCGTCATCTGGAGTGTTGCTTTTCCATGCGGTCGCGTCAGTCATGCGCCGCGTCAGCTGTGTTTCACAGGTCACGCGTTTGCCTCATCCATGAGCTCGCGTCGATTCTCTTTTGAGCAAACCACGCGTTCGCGTCGATTCTCTTTTGAGCGAACCACGCGTTTGCGTCGTCTATGCGGACGCGTCACTGCCAGTTTCTTCCAAGGACTCCAATTTGTGCTTTCCTTCCATTTTTGTATGTTTCCTTTCCATCCTTTAAGTCATTCCTGCCCTATAAAACTTGAAAGTACTCAACACACAAATCACGGCATCGAATGGTAATAAAGGATAATTAAATTTGGTAATTTTTAAAGCATAGGAAACATGTTTTCTCATATATCAAATTCCAAGGAAGGAATTGTAAAATCATGCAAATTCATATGAATAAGTAGGTGAAGGGTTGAATAAATCACTTATATTGAGCACAATATATATCATAAAATATGGGTTTATCAACCTCCCCACACTTAAACAATAGCATATCCTCATGCTAAATCCAAGATAAAGAGTAAGGTAAAGTGGTGGAATCTCATGCAATGCAATCTATCCTAGATGCAACTACCTAAATGAGTCATGCAAATCTAGTTATTATTCACTTGTATATAAAACTTACATGTAGTTAAATTAATTCACATTCTCAAGGAATTATATATGCATAGCCAACCTTAGGAATTATAACTTCTAAACCATCAATCTTCAGTTCTTCAAAATGGCGCTGTTGCCGGGGAATTGCAAACGTGTGCCTTATTATTGGTTATTGTAAATATTTTTCATTTATTTGTTTTTGTTTTCCCTTCTTATTTCTGATAACTACTATGAATTCTCACCCCTCTCACTTTGAGTTTGGTTCTACTTTTGTTGAAAGGAATGGAAGCTATAACAGGACTATGCATCATCTAAGCAATCAAAGATGGATGGAGCCAAGAGGATCTGATCACCCTTTTAGGCAATAACACCCTCCTAGATATCATGGATAGAGACCATTCTGCAATGCATACCAAGCTTATAGATATGTTGGACCGCCTTGTAGCTACCAACAAGCCCCACCCTATGCTCAGAGACTATCCTTTCAATATAACATCAACCCACCATACTCACAAGCTTCTTTTCACCATTCGCCACCATATGATCCTTATCCACCCTAACACCAATCCAATTACTCCCAAGAACCACCACTCCCCTATGCACCATGTCCGTATCCATCAAGCCAAGAATCACAGGTTTGCTTCGAAGAATCAATAGATCAATTTCATGCAACCCTTCATCAACTGGAGCAAGCAATAAATCAATTATCTTCTAGATGTTCGGATACTCAACAAATCCCCATGGCTTCATGTGGAGAATCTAATGAAGAACGCAGTACGAAGAAGACACTAGAAACTCCAGTGGACAGTATAGAGCATAACTTTGTACTGGAACAAGTAGAGGACGCTGTCATTGTAGAAGAAGAAGAGTTGATTGAAGATTTAGGAGATGCCAAACCTCCACAAGAACCCAGAGTTATGGAGAATTCCGTCAAGGATGTTACAATTGATGCTAAAGAGGATAGTGCACAGCCTCCAATGTAGATATCTTATGAAGAACTGGATGGAATAACACAAGACGCAAGTTTCCTTGATGATAATAATCACAAGTCGAGTTCTCTTAGTAATGAACTTGCATCCGCAAGTGAATTCTTTGAGACAGAAGAATCTTCCCTAAGTGAATACGAAGATGATGTAGAAGTTGACTTTTCCCAACCTCCCGATTATGACTCGAGTGATGAGGAAGATATCGAAGACTTTGATCAAGACATGGTTGAAACGGAAGAAGTTTGCAAAGAAGTGGAGGAATTCACAGATGACCACAAGGGAGTAAAGCTTGCAGAACCACCGGAAACACCTATCCCAAGGCCATTACCACCCAACACAAACTTCAAGTGGGTAAAATCCTTGACTTTTATCTTCAATTTTCCACTTGAATATGGTTTACTTGAAACAGATGGCCAGCTTAGAGCTTTTTGCAGCTTTAAGAGTAAAAGGGAAATGACTCGCACTCAGCACTGGTATGCAAGATTCAATGAGGTTTCACACTTCAAATTGAGGTGTAAGGATTGGTGTCAAGCTCAACTGAAAGGATCTCGGAAGCTGTTTGGTCACTACAGTGAGAATTCAGATTACTTATCACCCGACTAGAAAATACAGATCAAAACAAAGATGGGTGTAAAAGTAGAGTTTGGGATCCTGGAATCTATTCTGACATTCAACACCCTGGGAGCCTTGAAGCCTGTTTGAACTCACTTAAGGGCTTTACGTACCTTGTTTGGGACCCCGGAGGATGCTGGCATTCCAAATACTAGTAGAGATTTCTGGACAAATTCAAGCACAAGCCACCATAGCAGGAAGCTTATCAAATGTCCAACTTAAGGACTTTAACTAAAAGTGCTAGGTGGGAGACAACCCACCATGGTATGATCCTTCTTTCTCCATTCTACTCTGTTTTTGAATTTTGTTTGAACCTGGAATTTCTACATAACATTCATTACATTTTGCATTCTGCATACTTTATATAGAAAAAAAATTTAAGAGAGAGGAAGCACGCGACGCGACAGCGTCGCTGACGCGTCCGCGTCACAAGTGCAGTAAAAAAAAGGAAAGTGAACAGAGAGTCACGCTAAAGCAAGGCTGAAGGTGTGCCTTTGGCACAAATTATTCCACGCGACCGCGTCAGTTGAGGAAAATGCCTCCCACGCATCCGCGTCAATCACGCGAACGCGTGATTTGGATATCGGCGTAAAGATCCAACGCCCAGAAAGTTGGGCTGGAATCGTGCGGCTAGTGTGCGTTTAGCACAAAACGACCCACGCGTGCGCGTCCATGACGCTAACGTGTCACTTGCACAACACCCATTCCATGCGACAGCGTGAGCGACGCGATCGCGTCGTATGGATTTTATGACCCCTTAAACCAAACAGGGAGTTGCGCTGAAACGACGCTGGAAGCGTGCGTCTAGCACAAATTCCAGTGACGCGTTCGCGTGCTTCACGCGTCCGCGTCACCTATCTTATACCCAACCCACGCGATTGCGTCGACCACGCATACGCGTTAAACCTATTTCACCCTACTCACACGATCGCGTCCTCCACGCATCCGTGTGGATTTGCGATCACTAACCCCAATCCACACGAACCCTATCTCCTCGTGTCTACCAAACCCCTACCCCCCTCTTCCTCTCTTCTCTACAACTTCTACCACCTCGCAACCACCACCTCGCAACCGTCACCTGCAACCACCCCTAGCCGCCCAAATCACCGCGCCACCACCGCCGCAACCCACACCGCCGGCCACCACCCCAATCAACCCCTCATTCACCCCTACCACCGTCCCTGCTCCACCGCCACACCGCCGTTCTTCATCCAGCGCCGCCACATCTCCACCTCTCTGCCTTCATCCCTGTTCCATCTAATTGCACTTTACGCACCAGGTTCCGCCATACTACGATTCCTCCTTGCGATTCTTTAGTTTTTTTCCAATTTTTGTCCCGAATAGGCTAGATAGAGATGCATGTTTGTAGTGGATTTTAGGTGGTTAGGTAGCTAGGATGTGGTTAGTGGATTTAGGCCTGATAATTGCGCCGTACTTGTTACTTGTTTTATCTGTTCTGCAATTTTAATCTGGCTGTGATGTTAATACTATTCATATGCTATTTTTTAAATGTTTCTTGCTGCTGTTAGACTGTTCTTTACCACTCCTACTGTTTGTGACTCTTTGCAGCAATTGTTATTCTCATATGAATTGTTTTTCTTGCTGTTTATTTTCCGGGAACATCCAATTTTAGCCAGAATGCTGCCCATATTTTTTGTAAATTGTTTTGATATTCATTCATGTTTTGGTTTTAGCAATGTGAATTTGGCACTCCTTCGCCTTTACCAAACCAATTCATGAATGCACAGGCCAGCATTCTTATTCCCTTTGATTTCCTAGTTAATAAATTGGATTATTGATGATTTGATTTTACTTTTTACTACTTCTATATCTATATGAATCATCATCAATACCCTGTTATCCCTACTGGAATATGCGGTGACCGTTGCTTAAAATTGTGAAATTCTTGTTACTTAGAAACCAATCATCATGCCACTTACTCTGACTTCCTTTTTACTAACTCACTGATTTTCGCTTTCTAACCTCTTTTTCAATTTTACCCACTTTTAACTTTCTAACTTCCCCCTTTGCCTTTTCACTACTTCTTTCAATTAATTTCACTCATGGCATGATTATTGTTTTTCCTAATTAACAGGCTTTCCACTTCTAACATATTTTGGAATGTCATTTCTCATCTCAGTTTTTCAACTCCAAAACAATCCAAAATATACATTTACCTAACTCATTTCATCTTTCTACTGCTCCTTTGCTACTTCATGCTTATCTTGTTATTTGCCTACTTATTTTCCTGCTTTTATTCCTCAATTACATCTTGAAAATTCTATTTTTTAGGATGTCTGACTCTCAAGGTAGGGGAAAGGGGAAAGTAACTACTGGCAAACGAAAAAGGGGCGAATCCTCTGGTTCCATCCTTGGCATCTTACATGATGATTCCTAGCAGGAGAAGAACCTTACCCCGCAGAAAAAGGCTGATCAGTTGGTACCTGCAGCTGACCCGGTTAAATTTGCAAACAAATACTATGAGCTGAAGTTCCCGACTTTTGCCACAGCTAGGAACCTACACCTGGAAAAGACTCTAAAAATTCCAGAAAAACTCAAGCAGTACACTTCAGATCAGATCAAACAAAGAGACTGGTTCTTCCTGGAGAGAAACTTAACTAAGGTCAACTCATCTTGGGTCAGAGAATTCTACTGTAACTACTTTCTATCATCCTTGGATGCAGTATAGCTCAAAGGCAAACAGGTTCTGGTTACTAAGGAAGCAATTGAAGTCATCCTCCAGCTTCCACCTAAATCAGATCAGCTAGATAATTACCAGAAAGCTGAGGAGGATATGAGATTCATGAGGTTTGATTGGGATGCAGTGAAGAGGAATATCACTCTTGATCTTACTGTTCCTTGGGTCATGGGAACGAGCACAATGGTGCCCAAGGGAATCAGGCTTATATATCTGAATTATGAGGCTCGGCTATGGCAACAGATTCTGAGTAACTATGTGATGCCGAGTACTCATGAAACGGAGGTGCCAGCTGCTATGATTACCCTCATCTGGTGTGTGATGACGCGTAAGGACCTATATCTACCCCGCTTTATCCGGCATTACATGGCCAGGGTCCATGTTAGAGGCACCATCTCCTTTCCTTACCTGATTACTCAGTTGGGTCACCGAGCTGAGGTACCTTGGGAGGTTGCTGATGAAAGGCCACCCGCCATGGACTGCCGGAAGATCATTCCTCATAGTCGAAAGTTTCTGGCTTTCGGCTACCTCCCTCCATTTTTCACTGACACTACTGAGGCAGCCACTTCTTCAGCTGCTCCTTCTGCTTCCACTCACCCAGCACCACCCACTGCACCCCCACCTGCTCCTAAGCCCATCTACCGTCTAGTGCACTGACTCTTTGAGCGCCTAGATCAGATGGAACGCCATCACCAGCAGCAGTTTGAGAGGTCTGAACGTCGCAATAGGCGGCGTTTTGAGAGGTCTGAGCGTCGCCACAAGTGACGCTATGAGCACCTCAAATAAAGTTTAAATTGAGAATAATGGAAACTCTTAATTTCTACTTGCATGACATGCATGACTGATATATGATTTATGAGCTTGAGAACACTCAGCCTGAGAGTTTTGAGCTTAATTGTATGGTTACATTTAGACCATAATTTTTATTCTTGTGTGCTTCACCCTTCTTTTTTATTCTGGTGATCTTTGCTTTATTTTAATCTACATATCCGATTATAGAATATAGATACATACTAAGAAAGTGATTGAGGCCATCATTTGAATTTTTACTCACTTTTCCCAAATTAGCCTACCCCCTCGAGCTTGTTAATCCCCTCTTTTTCTGTAAACCACATTATTAGCCTTAAGAAGAAAAGCAAATTAAAAATCCCAAGTTGAATCCTTGGTTAGCTTAAGATAGAAATTGTGTATAATTTAAGTATGGGGAATTTTATGGGAACATGGATGACAGAAAAAAGTAGGAATTTAAATCGAATAAATTATTTGAAAATTTGGGAAGCATGCTCATGTGAAATCAAAATAATTAATTTACCATGTGCATTGAAAAAAATTTTATTTTCAATAAGGGGATACAAAAAATTCCCCAAACGCAAAATAAGAAAAATCAATGCATATGGGGCAAAGTTAAATTTAATGCATGAGTTTGCAATACAAAGTGGAAAAATTTGGGCAAATAGGTTAAGAAACTTTGATTTGTATAAAGTATGTATATGTTAGGTGAGATCTTAGACTAATCAAGGATTCACTTATTGGCTCACTTAGCCTTATACATATACACTTACCTCTACCTTGGCCCCATTACAACCTTGGAAAAGACCTCATGATTTTTTGTATGTCTGTATTCTACAATTGTTGATTGGTTAGATGAAGAACAAAGTTATAGAAAGTAAGGATAAAAAGAAGATTAGAGTGATTAACCCAATAAACACTGAGTGACTAAAGAGTAAATACAAAATCCAGTGAGGGTTCAATAGCTCATCACCCCATATCTCTGCCTCAATTGTTAATTGTCTTGCAAGTTTGGAAAATATTTTTACCCATCTCAATTGTAAAAGTGCTTTAACATTGTCTAAGGTTGGCTATGCATATATAATTCCTTGAGAATGTGAATTAATTTAACTACAAGTGAATGACAAATTAGAATTGCATGATTCATTTAGGTAGCTGCATCTAGGATAGATTGCATTGCATGAGATTCCACCACTTTACCTTACTCTTTATCTTGGATTTAGCATGAGGACATGCTATTGTTTAAGTGTGGGGAGGTTGATGAACCACTATTTCATGATAAATCTTGTACTTAATTTGAATGATTTATCAACTCTTCACTTACTTATTCATATGAATTTGCATGATTTTACAATTCCTTCCTTGGAATTTGATATATGAGAAAACATGTTTCCTATGCTTTAAAAATAATTATTTTAATTACCCTTTTATTACCATTCGATGCCGTGATTTGTGTGTTGAGTACTTTCAGGTTTTATAGGGCAGGAATGACTTAAAGGATGGAAAGAAAATATACAAAAAACGGAAGGAAAGCACAAATTGGAGTCCTTGGAAGAAACTGGCAGTGACGCGTCCACATGGACGACGCGAACGCGTGGTTCACTCAAAATAGAATCGACGCGAGCACATGGATGAGGCGAACGCGTGACCTGTGAAACACAACTTAGGCGGGCGCATGACTGACGCGACCGCATGGAAAAGTGAAGAACTGAAGATTGATGGTTTAGAAATTATAGTAAACTCTCGTTGTAAGTATAGTTACTAAACCAAGCAATCAACCTTTCTTACAAACATTTTGGTTGTCACAAGTAACAAACCCTTTTTAAAATTGATAACCGAGTATTCAAACCTCAGGTCGTCTTCTCAAGGAATTGCAGGGAGGTATGTTCTTATTATTGGTTATGAAAAAGTATATTTTTGGGGTTTTCAAAAGGGTTTAACAAGTAATGTAAAATAACAAGTCGTTAAAATAATAAATAGTAAAGCTCTTGGCAAGGTATGAGAATAGAAGTCCTATCCTGGTTATCCTTATCAATTGTGATGAGAATTTGATTTTTCTCCCACTAAGTCAACCTCTAACTATGAAGGTAAGTCAAGTGGATGAATTGATTTTGATTCCTCAGGTCCTAGTCCTTCCTTGGGAAAGGCTAGAGTTATTGGAACTCAAATTAATTCTTGAAGAATTCCAATTTTCAGTCAACAATGAGTTTGATAACTCAAGAGTTACCAATTAATCAACTAAAGCCAAAAAGGAATAAAATCTACTTGAATGAAAATAATTTGGATAGATCCCAAGCATCAGTAACATATAAGTCTGAAATACCTCAATTGCATTAATAAAATAAAATCAATCCAAATATGAAGAGTCATAAGCCAAATAAGCAACATCAATAATCAACAATTAAGAGAAGTCGAAATAAAAAGATATTGAACCTGATAAAAAGATGAGATAAAAATATTCCTAAGTTCTAAAAATCCTAATCCTAATCCTAAGAGAGAGGAGAGAACCTCTCTCTCTAAAAACTACATCTAAACTAAAAATTATGAATTATGAAAAGCATGTTGAGTCTCTGCATGTTCCCTGACTTTAATCTGTGTTTCTGGACCAAAAACTGGGTTGAAATACGGCCCAGAAGCTCTGGCAGTGACTTTTGTAATTCTGCAGATCGCGCACGTCACGCGTCCGCGTCATCCACGCGATCCGTCACTTGGCATTTTTCGTATCACGCGTGCGCGTCGTCCATGCATTCGCGTCATTCGTACAGCTTCCAATCCGCGCAGTCGCGTCAGGCACGCGAACGCATCACTCTGATTTCTTCCATTTTGCGCGGTCGCATAAGCCATGCGACCGCGTGACTTCTCGCTAGTCATCTCCTCAATTCCCTTGTGTTCTTTCCATTTTTGCACGCTTCCTCTTTATTCTCTAAGTCATTCCTGCCCTATGAAGCCTGAAACACTTAACACACAGATCAAGGCATCGAATGGTAATATGAGGGGATTAAGATTAGCTAAATTAAGACCAAAGAAGCATGTTTTCAATCATAGAACTAAACTAGGAAGGAATTGTAAAATCATACAAATCATATGAATAACTGGGTGAAAAGCTTGATAAAACCACTCAATTAAATATAATATAAACCATAAAATATTGGTTTATCAACCTCCCCACACTTAAACATTAGCATGTCCTCATGCTAAACTCAAGGAGACCAAATAAATGAATAGGGAAAGGCAAGACTCATGCAATGCAGCCTATGAATGTGAATGCAACTACATGCAAAATATTTCTACTTACTTGGTTAAAAGTAAATAAGTTCTCCAAGACAAATATGAATCAAATTCCACTAATTCAAATTATACAATAAAAGACAAGTAAACTTGTAAGAAGATAGCTCATGAAAGCAGGGAACATAGAATCAAGCATTGAACCCTCACTGGTAGTGTATATCACTCAAATCTCTCTAGTGTAAAGGGTAATCACTCTACTCTTTCCTAGTCATGCTTTCTAAACTTTGTTCTTCATCTAACCAATCAACAAGTATTTAATGTACCAATGCAAACATCATGAGATCTTTTCAAGGTTGTAATGGGGCCAAGGCAAGGGTGAGGATATATGTATGGCTAAGTGAGCTATAAATTGAATCCTTGACTAACATAAGCTCTCACATAAACACACACACACACTCTATATAACTTCTTAAATCACGCCTAGCTACCCATAATTTCCACTTTTCTATCACATACTCATATACCATACTTTTGATATTTCTTTACTTTTATCACATGTGCCTTGATCTTTCTATTAAAGCTTAACATTGGGGTAATTTTGTCCTCTTATTTATTGATTTTTTTTTGAATCATAAAAATAAACATAACATTGTCAATGCACATGGATTTTTTTTATTTTTCTATTTTGGTTTTTCATGAGTAGGTTCCTAAATTCCCAATATTAGAAACATGATACATTCTCTTATTAACCCATGTTCTCACAGTTTCCCCACACTTAGTTGATACGCAATCTCTGTCCTAAGCTAACCAAAGATTCAATTGGGATATTTAATTTGTTTTTCTGCTTAAGGCTAGTGATGTGGTTATAGAACAGAAGGGGATTAAAAAGCTTAAAGTGGCTAACAAGGGTGACATAAAAGGGTATGCTTATTTGGGATAAGTGAGCAAAAACAAGTAATGGCCTCAATCATATGCAAGCATGTAAATACACTAAATATTGGACATATAGATTGGAACAAAATAAAGATTACAATCATAGAGAAGAAAACAAACAAGAATAAAAATTTATGGTTAAATAATGTAACCATGTAAATAAGCTCAAATCTCACAGGTTGTGTGTTCTTTGGCTCAAAAACCATGTTCCAAATACAACTTCAAACAAATTTAACACATAGAAAATTTTAATTTTTTTATTTAAATTAGTGAAATATTATAAAATAAAGTCTTGAAAAGAAATTTATTACTTCAACCAAGTAGTAACTAAATGCAAACAATCAACTACACATGCAATCTATTATGCAATGCAACAATGAACTAATAAAGAAAATAAGACATTGGTGTTGAGAAGAGAATAACTAACCCGTGGAGATCGGTATCGACCTCCCCACACTTAAAGATTGCACCGTCCTCGATGCATACTGAGATGTATAAGTAGATGGGTGGTTCCAACTGATGCTTTTCTTCAAGGATTGTGCAGATAGACTTGTTTGTCTCCCTTTTTAGAAGTTTCTTCCGTTTTTTGTCTTTGGTGGCCAGCCTGAAAGAAGAAAAAAAGAAGAACAGTAACCCAGGAATAAAGATAAGAAAGCAAATAAAACATGGTTGGGTTAATGCCAAATAATGAGGGTCTCAATGACATGGCAGCTACAACATGCAAGTGAGAAAACAGTAGAAGTACATGGCAAAGCAAGAGTGCAAAAATTTGCAACAATGGGGAAGAGAGTGTAGGTAGGGAGAGATAATATAAATTTATGTCAATACAAAAGTAATACAGGTATAAAAGATTGGCATGGATTTAAATAATATTACTTGACTAGAATAAAACAAGTCACTAAGCACCCAGAATAAATCAAGAGAAGATGCAACAGTTAAATAAGAAAATTTCAACACCAAAGGAAAAATAATGATTTAAAAAAGAAAATAAAAATGTGCACAAAATTAAGATACAATGAATGAAATATGCAAATAAATAAAATGAAAGATAAGAAGAATGAGAAGGAAAAGAAGGGAAGAAAGAAGTAAGGAAGAAGAAAGAAGAAAAGAAATAAGAAAGGAAGAAAAGAATTAGATATAGGCAAGAAAAGATAAGATATTTGGCTGTGCTGGATAAGTTGTGCGGCACAAGCGACGCGAATGCGTGGGGACGCGGTCGCGCGACTTGTGCTTAAATTAATCGACGTGGTTGCGTTGGTCATGCGAACGCATGACGTATTTTGTGCTACTGGTGCGAGGGCAGCCTCGCGTTCGCACAACTCTCTGTTCAAAATTCATTATTGCCAAATTCCACGGTGACGCGGTTGCGTGGTCGACGCAATCGCGTGAGTGGCCATTATAGGATCTGATGCGGACGCATCAGCCATGCGTCCGCGTGGTAAGGCTTGCGCTTCTAGCACGAGTCCAGCCACGATCCAGCTCAACTTTCGGCCATACACCCTTTTTACGTTGATTTACAGGGCACGCGTTCGCGTGGGAGGCATATTTCCCACATGACGCGAACGCGTCAGCGACGCGGTCGCGTGGGTCAAATTTGTGCCAAGGGCACGCCTCCAGCCACGCTCTCGTGTGACTCTCTGTTCACTTTTCATTTCTCCCTAAAGCACCTGCGACGCTGTCGCGTCGCGTGCGATTTTTTTTATAATGCAGTATGCAAAATGCAATGCTTAATATGAATACTATGCAAGTATGTGTGATTCCAGGTTCAATCAAAACTCAAAAACAAACAAAACAGACTAGAATTAAAACTGAAAAGGGAATGATCATACCATGGTGGGTTGTCTCCCACCTAGCACTTTTAGTTAAAGTCCTTAAGTTGGACATTTGGTGAGCTCCCTGTTATGGTGGCTTATGCTTGTACTGATCCAGGAATCCCCACCAATGTTTGTACTTCCAATAGCCTCCAGGATCCTAAACTAGGCGCAGAAAGCCTTCAAGTAAGTTAAAGCAAGTGACAAGGCCCCAAGAGTATTGATTTCTAGATTGAATTCCGGGGTCCCAAACCTTGCTTTTGCACCCGTACGCGTATGCATGCATCAAGCGTTTTGGACCATCCACGCCCGCAGGCCATGCACGCGTACGCGTGGATTGAGAAGTTCCATCTTCCAACCAAAAACCCGAGAGTTAGGCATGCACTGTACGGAAATTGGGCCTAAGGCACAAACCAATTCACGCGTACGCGTACTTGCCGCGTACGCGCCACTCTCGGAATAAGCCATCGATGTGGACGCACCTTGTACGCGTACACGTCATATCCATTGCACCACCATCTGTGCGCACGTGCCATGCGTGTGTATGCGTGGATGCCCTCATTTCAAACATTTCTTTTCCTCTCTTTTTTCCATTTCTTTCCTTCTCCTTTCTTCTTCCCTTCTTCTACCCCTCATCCAACACCTCCAAACACCATTGATAACCATTTATTTTAGTTAACTAATTAGTTAGTCAGTTAGTTGATAGTTAGTTTTAGTTTGTTTTCATTTCATTTTCTCTTTTTCATTGTAAGTGTTGGATTGATATTCTTGTTTACCATTAATTGCTGCTGAGTATTAAAAAGGAATGTTATCTTAACATCATTATGTTTATAATCTTTGTTGGATTCTATGATTGAGGTTATATTTTGCTACTTGGTTTTGAGTTTTTCATGCTTACCTTTTAAGAATACCAAGTGATGAGAATTGCCTTCGAGCTTGTAACTCTTCTTGAATTACATGATTTGGCCACCATGTGATTTGAGCCTTATTCTGTGATTAGGAAACCTCTTGATGGATGATGTTGTGCATTCACCTTAGTGCATGGTATTTCATGATTCTATGCATCCATATATGTTTGACTTGAATGCTTTCACGCTTCTTTAATGCTTGTTTTACCATACAAGTTTACTTAAAGCATCTCAAGCACACTAGGATAAATGATGTGCATGCTTCTTTCGTGACATGACTTTTATGCTAATGTGTGTTCTAAAAGGCGCCTAATTTAGAATTCACACACCTAATATTTCTTAATGTCACACTAATTCACTCACTCATTCTAGTGATCTACCTCACTCCAACAATGTATGTTTCCTTGCTTTTATATCTTCTTCTCTTATGGTGTTATTTTTTATTTTTCATGAACAATGCACCACAAGCAATAATAGAAGCAAGACTAAGAACATGCAATAATCCGGAGATTCACCGTACCCCCTTCTCATCTTTGAGTGCACCGAGGACGGTGCAAACTTTTAAGTGTGGGGAGGTCATCCGACCGATCGGTGATCTTGGGTGACAAATTTCTAATCTCAACACTTTTGCATTTCATTTTAGGTTTTTTGGATTTTTTTATTTGCATTTTTCCTATTTTTGCATACATATACACAATAAGCTTAGTCAAAATAATGAAAATTTTCAAGATTTCTATCTATAGGGCACCTCAATTGATTTGAGTGAAAACTTTTCATTAAACTTGCTTGAATCACATATATATATTGTGGAACATGAATTTTTGAGCTAAGAACACAAGCAAGTGAGATTTGAGCCTAATAGTGTGGTTATATCTTATAACCACTTATTTTTCCTTCTTGTGTGCATTATTCTCTTTCTATGATTGTAATCTTTGAAATGTTTGATTCTTTATGTCCATTATTTTGTGTATTCATGCATTTATATGATTGAGGCCATCACTTCATTTAGCTTACTTACCCATATAGCCTACCTTTTATCTTCCGTTGTTAGCCAATTTGAGCCTCGCTTAACCCACTTGTTCTTAATTTAGCATATTACAAGCCTAAAGCGGAAAACAATAAATGTCCTTATTTGGATCTTCGATTAGCTTAGGCTAGTGTATGTAAGTATCATTCAAGTGTGGGAAAACTTGGGACATTGGTTGGGAAAAAGGGTGTGTTTTTTGTATTTTTGTTGTAAAAATTGGGAATTGGGTACATACTCATGTGTTGATTAAATGTAAAACCTTATGCATTGATTCTCTTGTATATAGAAAGAAAAAAATGAGAAAAACAAAAGAAAAAGAAAAGAAAAAGAAAAACAACATGGAAAAGAAAAGAAAAAAATAGAAAAAGAAAGAAACAAAGAAAAAGAAAGAAATAAAAAGGGGACAAAATGCCCCAAAGCAAAGTGAAGCCCAACAAAATCAATGCATAAGTGTTGTGAAATGAAAAGGGATGCATGAGTATGTGAAAAAGTGAGAAAAATGGGTAGTTAGAGTAGAACTTAATTGTATAGGTTATTATATAGGTTAAGTGGAAGTTTAAGCTTATCAAAGATTCAAATTTCAAGCTCACTTGACCATATATGCATCCTACCTTGACCCTAACCCCATTACAACCTAAAGAAAAGATCTCATGATACTTGTATGCATGCATGAAATACATGTCTTGTAAGCATGCATTAAGTAATTGTTGATTGTTAGATGAAAAACAAATCTTGAAAAGCATGATTAGGAGAGAATTGAATGAATCAACCCTAAACACTTGAGCGAATAGAGTGCAAATACATCCGGTGAGGGTTTGATGCTCAATTACATGTTTCCACCAATGATCATCTCCTTTCATGCAAGTTTGTAAAAATATTTAATAGCTCAATTCAATTATGGTTTGACATGTTGTTAATACCTTAGCCCTCGTGCATATATGCTTCTTGGGAATTGATTTATTTTGACCAAGCAATTGCATTCATATAGATAGATGCATATAGTTTAGGTTGCATTTAGATTAGTTTCCATTGAATAAATGCCATACCCTTACTTCATTCTTGGTTTTAGCATGAGGACATGCTTGGTTTAAGTGTGGGGAGGTTGATAAACCCCATTTGTAGGGTTTATCTTGTATTGATTTTAAGGGATTTTATAACCTTTTACCGACATTTATCCATTGAAATAGCATGGTTTTATAATTTCTCCTTTAATTGTGCTTAAGAGTGAAAACATGCTTTTTAGGTCTTAAAATAGCTAAATTTAATTCACCTTGATTCCATTAGATGCCTTGATATGTTTGATAAGTGATTTCAGATTTAGGAGGCAAAGATTGAATCAAGGGAATGAAGGAAAAGCATGTAAAAATGGAGAACTCATGAAGAAATGTAGGAATCGCAAAAGCTGTCAAGCCGAACTCTTCGTACCTAATCGGCCATAACTTGAGCTACAGAGATCCAAATGATGCGGTTTCAGTTGGGTTAGAAAGCTAACATCTGGGGCTTCGAAATGATATAAGATTTGCCATAGTTGCTAGACGTATGGTGACGCACACGTGCACTGTACGCGCACGCGTCGTTGCTGCCATATGGTTGATGAGAGAACTTTTGCGTGGTCTAGAAATTTGCGGATACATCCTCGTTGCAAGTATAGTTTCTAAACCTTCAAAAGTCCTTTCATACAAACGTTTTGATTGTCACAAGTAACAAACCCCTTTTTAAATTGATAACCGAGTATTAAACCTCGGGTCGTCTTCTCAAGGAATTGCAGGGAAGTATGTTCTTATTATTGGTTATGAGTTTGTAAATTGGGGTTTAGGAAGTAAGGTGGGAATATGTTATATGACAAGTAAAATAAAATAATAATAAAATAAACTCTTGGCAAGGTATTATAACTGGAGGTCCTATCCTTATCAATTATGATGAAATTGGGATTTTAATCTCACTTTGTTGACTCTAATTATGAAGGTAAATCAAGTAGATTTATTAGCTTAATCCTCAGGTCCTAGTCAATTCCGATGGAAAGACTAGAGTTATTGGAGCAACTCCCAATTTCAATCACTGCTTTATTGACAGCTTAGCGTTACCAATTACTTAACCAAAGCCAAAAGGAAGAAAATATTTAAATTAAAAAGCATCAATATAAATAAAGCAAAGCAAAATTAAATCTGAAAATACCTCGAATAAAATACATTCAAAGTAGTAAAATCTAACATGGAAAAGTTCATAAGCCAATTGGACAACATAAATCAAATACAAATAAAAGCATTAGAGTCTAAAAGTAAAAGAGAAATAAAAAGTAAAAGGAATATTAAACCTGGATCGAGAGTTACTTCTAAAACTAAGAGAAATCCTAAATCCTAATCCTAAGAGAGAGGGAGGAGAGAACCTCTCTCTCTAAAACTACATCTAAAAACATGAAAAGTGAATTATTAGAGCCCCTTTATGAATGGATGCATTTCCCCACTTTATAGCCTCTAATTTGTGTTTTCTGGGTCGCAAACTGGGTCAAAAACAGCCCAGAAATCGCCCCCAGCGTATTCTGGTACGTACAGGTCGCGGAAAAGTGACGCGGTCGCATGGCTCACGCGGCCGCGCGGATTGAAGTTCGTCACTGCGACACGGCCGCATGGATCACGCAATCACGTCGCTTAGCGTCAGGGCAACTATGACATATAATATATCAAATCGAAGCCCCGGACGTTAGCTTTCCAACGCAACTAAAACCACATCATTTGGACCTCTGTAGCTAAAGTTATAGCTGTTTGAGTGCAAAGAGGTCAGGCTGGACAGCTTAGCAATTTCTCCAACTTCTCGTATTCCTTCCACTTTTGCATGCTTCCTTTCCATCCTCCGAGCCATTCCTGCCCTATAATCTCTGAAAGAACTTAACACACATATCAAGACATCTAATGGTAATGAGAGAGGATTAATAATTAACAATTTAAAGCTCAAAGAAGCATGTTTTCAATCAAAGCACATAATTAGGAAGGCAAATGTAAAACCATGCAAATAGTATGAATAAGTGGGTAAAGAGTTGATAAAATCCACTAATTTAAGCACAAGATAAACCATGAAATAGGGGTTTATCAATGGTCCACTTAAAGCAATACGTGGCCAGCGAATTCTAAAGCCTTGTGGGCCCAATCCAACTCATTTCTAATGCTATTTAAGCCAAGGATTGAAAGGGAATCAACATACTTTTAGATACTTTTACATACTTGTCATCATTAGTTTAGTTTAGCTTAGTTTAATAGTTAGAGTTAGTTTCTAGAGAGAGAAGCTCTCACTTCTCTCTAGAATTAAGATTAGGTTTAGTTCTTAGATCTAGGTTTTCATTCATTCTTTCTTCTACTTATACCTTTCAATTCCTTGTTGTTACATTCATCTTCCTCTATTCTTTTGTTGTAATTTCCTTTATGTTGTTCTTATACTTTGTTGTAGATCTACTCTTATCCCTTCTATTTTCTTTCCCTTCAATTCAAGGTAATTCATAATAAATGTGTTTCTTTTAATTGTTGTTGTTAATTCCTTTCAATAATTATTGTTAGATTTCATTCTTGTTGTCAATTTACTATGCTTTTCTTTTGTGCATTCCAAGTGTTTGATGAAATACTTGGTTGAATTTTAGTGTAGTCCTCTTGGCCTAGGTAGAGTAATTAGTGACTCTTGAGTTATCTAATTCCTTTGTTGATTGATAATTAGAAGTTGATAATTGATTTGAATGCCTCTAAAGCTAGCCTTTCCTTTAGGACTTGAGGAATCAAATTGATTCATCCACTTGACTTTCCTCCATGGTTAGAGGTTAACTAAGTGGGAGTAATGGACAATTTGTTATCACAATTGAGGAGGATAACTAGGATAGGATTTCTAGTTCTCATATCTTGCCAAGAGCTTTATAGTTGTTAGTCTATTTTCTTTGCCTTTTATATTTCTTGTCTAAAATCTCAAAAACCCTAAAACAACTCACAACCAATAACAAGACACTTTATTGTAATTCCTAGGGAGAACGACCCGAGGTTCAATACTTCGGTTTATAAATTTAGGGGTTTGTACTTGTGACAAACAAATGTTTGTATGAAAGGATTATTGTTGGTTTAGAAACTATACTTTACAACCAGATTTCCTTAGTGAAATTCTAAACCGTCAAAAATCTAATCATCATTCATCAGTTGATTTCTTGTGAACTTTACACAATTGCAAACAAGAACACCAAAGATACCAAATTAGCTTATCCAAGCTTAATCTCTATACTATGTAAAGATGCTAGGGTGAAGATGGGAGTAACTGAGTATATCTCAGTTGAGAGACCAATCACCAAAAAGTCAATGGAGGGACAACATGTGCAGGACGACCCCATCAAGAGGAGAGCACAGGAGTTCCTCCCAGAAATCCCTCAAATTGAATACTGGGAGCACCTTGAAGCATCTGTCACCAATTTGCAAGAAGCTATGGAGCAACTAAAGGAAGAACAACAAAATCAAAATAGCATGCTTTGCAAACTATTTAAGGAACAAGAAGAGCAAGGGCGTGAGCTGAGGGAACTGAAGCGTCAGAAGCTATCTCTTGAAGGGCCAAGCACCCCACAGATTAAAAGAGCATCCACCTCCCAAAATAAAGGTTGTTGAGTCCTAATCTTTGCCTTAACTCTGTGATAACTGTTCTTATTAGGAATTTACCTTAGAAGTTATATATTAGTAAGAGTAATTAGTATATCTATTTTGATTTTATCTCCAATTAAGCTACAATTTATTTTTCTCATCATCATCAAACATAAATAAAATAGTAGATTTTTAGAATAAAGAGGCAATATTTTTTTCGAGTTCTTAATAAGGAAAATTCTAATTATTTATATGTGGTGGCAATACTTTTTGTCTTCTGAATGAATGCCTGAACATTGCATATTTTTTATATTGAATTTTATGAATGTTAAAATTGTTAGCTCCTGAAAGAATGATGAACAAGAGAAATATTATTGCTGATCTGAAAAATCATAAAATTGATTCTTGAAGCAAGAAAAAGCAGTGAAAAAAAAATGCAAAAGAGGTAGAAAAAGCTAATAGCCCTTTAAACCAAAAGGCAAGGGTGAAAAGGATCCAAGGCTTTGAGCATCAATGGATAGGAGGGCCCAAGGAAGTAAATCCAGGCCTAAGCGGCTAGATCAAGTTGTCCCTAACCATGTGCTTGTGGCATGCAGGTCCGAGTGAAAAACTTGAGACTGAGTGGTTAAAGTCGTGATCCAAAGCAAAAGATTGTGCTTAAGAACTCTGGACACCTCTAATTGGGGACTTGAGCAAAGCTAAGTCACAATTTGAAAAGGTTCACCCAGTTATGTGTCTGTGGCATTTATGTATCCGGTGGTAATACTGGAAAAGAAAGTGCTTAGGGCAACGGCCAAGACTCATAAAGTAGCTGTGTTCAAGAATTAACATACTAAACTAGGAGAATCAATAATACTATCTGAATTCTGAGTTCCTATGGATGCCAATCATTCAAAATTTCAAAGGATAAAGTGAGATGCCAAAACTGTTTGGAAGCAAAAAGCTACTAGTCCCGCTCATCTAATTAGAATCTGAGATTCACTTAAAACTCTGAGATACTATTGCTTCTTGATTTCTTTCTATCCTATTTTATTTATCTAGTTTCTTGAGGACAAGCAACAGTTTAAGTTTAGTGCTGTGATGAGCGGATATTTTATACACTTTTTGGGGGTAATTTCATATAGTTTTTAGTATGTTTTAGTTAGTTTTTAGTATATTTTTATTAGTTTTTAGGCAAAATTCATATTTCTAGACTTTGCTATGAGTTTATGTGTTTTTCTGTGATTTCAGATATTTTCTGGCTGAAATTGAGGGAGCTGAGCAAAAATCTGATTCAGGCTGAAAAAGGATTGCTGATGTTGTTGGATTCTGACCTCCCTTCACTCGGAATGGATTTTTTGGAGCTACAAGAGTCCAATTGGTGCGCTCTCAATTGGGTTGGAAAGTAGACATCCAGGGCTTTCCAGAAATATATAACAGTCCATACCTTGCGCGAAGATAAACGACATAAACTGGCATTTAACGCCAGTTCCATGTTGCATTCTGGCGTTCAGCGCCAGAAACAGGTTGCAAGTTGGAGTTAAATGCCAGAAACAGGTTACAACCTGGCATTTAACTCCAGAAACAGCCCAGGCATGTGAGAAGCTCAAGTCTCAGCCCCAGCACACACCAAGTGGGACCTAGAAGTGGATTTCTGCACTATCTATCTTAGTTTACTCATTTTCTGTAAACCTAGGTTACTAGTTTAGTATTTAAACAACTTTTAGAGACTTATTTTGTATCTCATGACATTTTTAGATATGAACTTTGTACTTTTTGACGGCATGAGTCTCTAAACTCCATTGTTGGGGGTGAGGAGCTCTGCAGCGTCTCGATGAATTAATGGAATTATTTCTGTTTTCTATTCAAACACGCTTGTTCCTATCTAAGATGTTCATTCGCACTTCAATATGAAGAAGGTGACGATCCGTGACACTCATCACCATTCTCAAACCATGAACGTGTGCCTGAAAACCACCTCCATTCTACATTAGATTGAATGAGTATCTCTTAGATTCCTTAATCAAAATCTTTGTGGTATAAGCTAGAATCCATTGGCAGCATCCTTGAGAATCCGGAAGGTCTAAACCTTGCTATGGTATTCCAAGTAGGATTCAAGGATTGGATGACTGTGACGAGCTTCAAACTCGCGAGTGTTGGGCGTAGTGACACACGCAAAAGGATCAATGGATCCTATTCCGACATGATCGAGAACCGACAGATGATTAGCCGTGCTGTGACAGAGCATTTGGACCATTTTCACTGAGAGGATGGGAAGTAGCCATTGACAACGGTGACGCCCTACATACAGCTTGCCATGGAAGGAGCCTTGCATGTTTGAAAGTGAGAAAGCATTATGTTACAGGGATTCAAAAGACAAAGTATCTCCAAAACCCCAACATATTCTCCATTACTGCGTAACAATTACTTATTTTATGCACTTTCACTTTTTACAATTAAAACTAAAGAACCCTATTGGTATCCTGACTAAGAATAATAAGATAACCATAGCTTGCTTCAAGCCAACAATCTCCATGGGATTCGACCCCTACTCACGTAAGGTATTACTTGGACGATCCAGTGCACTTGCTGGTTAGTTGTGCGGAATTACATAGTGTGAGTGTAATGTGGACGACGCATACGCGTGACTTTGCCGCGTCCTGGACATATCAAAAATTGCTGAGAGCGATTTCTGGGTTGTTTTTGACCCATTTTTCGGTCCAGAAAACACATATTAGAGGCTATAAAGTGGGGGAATGCATCCATTCATTGAAAAAATAACATTCATAATTCACAATTTTAGTTTTAGATGTAGTTTTTCTAGAGAGAAATGCTCTCTCCTCTCTCTTAGTTTTTAGGATTTAAAATTTCTCTTAGATTAGGTTTACTTCTTCTTAATTCCAGGTTCAATGTTCCTTTACTTTGGTTTCTCTTCTATTTTTATTTATTCTATTACTTTGATTTATGAACTCCATATTAGAGTTGATTTTCTTTATTTAATGAAAATTGAGGTACTTCAGATTTATGATTGCTTTCTTTTATTTATGATATAAATAACTTAGATTTTTCCCCTTTTGGCTTTAGTTGAGTAATTGGTGACATTCGAGTTATCAAACTCCTTTGTGATTGACAATTGGAATTTGCTGATTGGTTTGGATCCCTCTAAAGCTAGTCTTTCCTTAAGAGTTGACTAGGACTTGTGGAATCAAATTGATTAGTCCACTTGACTTTCCTTTATTTAGTAAGAGTTAACTAAGTGGGAGTAGTGAACAATTCTCATCACCAGTGATAAGGATAACTAGGACAGGATTTCCAGTTCTCATACCTTGCCAAGAGTTTTTCTAGTTATTAATTTATTTTCTTGCCATTTAAATTCCTTGTTCAAACCTTTCAAAAAAAACCCAAAAGATACTTTTCCATAACCAATAATAAATCACACCTCCATGCAATTCCTTGAGAGACGACCCGAGGTTTAAATACTTTGGTTATAAATTTTATTGGTTTTTGTTACTTGTGGCAACCAAAACTTTTCTACAAAAGGATTCTTTGTTGGTTTAGAAACTATACTTACAACGTGATTATTTTTGTGAAATTCTAAACCGTCAAAAGTCTTCTTGTCAACCACCTTTGTGGTTGAACCACTCGCTTAGAATCATCCTCCAATAGGATCTTGTGCATGCATCTGGCTAGGCTAATGCCCTTAAGATCACTTATGGACCACCCAAGAGCTGTCTTGTGCATCCTTAGCACTTGAATTAGTGCTTTCTCTTCCTGTGGCTCTAAACTAGAGCTTATGATTACTAGAAAAGTGTCATCTTCTCCCAGAAATGCATATTTCAGGGATAGTGGTAGTGGTTTGAGCTCAGGTTTAGGAGGCTTTTCCTCTTCCTGAGGAGTTTTTAGAGATTTTTCTATTTTTTCTGGTTCCTCTAAATCAGGCTGAACATCTTTAAACATGTCCTCTAGCTCTGATTTGAGACTCTCAGTCATATTGACTTCTTCCACCAAGGAGTCAATAATATCAATGCTCATGCAGTCTTTAGCTATGTTTGGATGCTGCATAGCTTTGACAGCATTCAACTTAAACTCATCCTCACTGACTCTCAGGGTCACCTCCCCTTTTTGGACGTCAATGAGAGTTCGTCCAGTTGCTAGGAAAGGTCTTCCTAGAATGAGAGTGGCACTCTTGTGCTCCTCCATTTCCAGCACTACAAAGTCAGTGGGAAAGGCGAATAGCCCAACCTTGACAATCATGTCCTCAATTATGCCTGATGGAAATTTAATGGAGCCATCAGCAAGTTGGAGACATATTCGGGTTGGTTTGACTTCTTCAGTCAAACCAAGCTTTCTAATAGTGGATGCAGGTATCAGGTTGATACTTGCCCCAAGATCACATAAAGCTGTCTTGGTACAAGCATTATCTAATGTGCATGGTATCATAAAGCTTCCAGGATCTTTAAGCTTTTCTGGTAAGCTCTTTAATATGACTGCACTACATTCTTCAATGAGAAAACTTTTTCAATCTCCCTCAAATCCTTTTTATGACTTAAGATCTCCTTCATGAACTTAGCATAAGAGGATATTTGCTCAAGTGCCTCTGCAAACAGAATCTTTATTTCAAGAGTCCTGAGATAGTCTGCAAAGCGGGCAAATTGTTTATCCTGCTCCGCTTGATGGAGTTTCTGAGGATAAGGCATCTTGGCTTAATATTCTTCAACCTTAGTTACTGCAGGTTTATTTCCTACAGAAGTGGTTGGAGAAGCCTGCTTAAGGCGGTTGTTATCAGCACTTGCAGGTGTCTGATCCCTCATTGGCGTTTGAATGCCAGAATTGGGTGCTGTATGGGCGTTTAACGCCAAGTTGCCACCTTTTTCTGGCATTTAAACACCAGAATTCGCTGCTGCATGGGCGTTTAACGCCGACTTCTGACCCTTTTCTGGTGTTTGAATGCCAGAATCATTCCTCTCTGGGCTCTTACTATCCTCAGAGGGATTTTAGGCAGTGAATTGGTCATCCTCTGTCAGATGTTCCTTTCTTGGCTTCCTGTTGCTTTGAGTTGAGACATTCAATGTCTTTTCAATCCTTAAATGAATAGCTTGGCACTCTTCTGTTATCTGTTTAGATAACTACTGTTTTGTCTGATTTAATTATTTTTCCATATTCTGGTTAGCATCTTTGGTTTCTTGTAGCATCTTTTTAAATTCTGCTAACTGTTTTGTTATAGAAAATAGTTGCTGATTGAGTTCAGCAACTTGTTCTGAAGGACTAAGTTCAGTGGATACTACTTTAGCCTCTTCTTTCATTGAGAACTCACTACTTAAGTACAGATGCTGATTTCTAGTAACAGTATCTATGAGCTCTTGAGCCTCTTCAATTGTCTTTCTCATGTGTATAGATCCACCAGTTGAGTGGTCTAGAGATATCTGTGCTTTTTCTATAGGTCCGTAGTAGAAGATGTCTAACTGCACCCATTCTGAAAATATTTCAAAGGGGCATTTCCTTAGCATCTCTCTGTACCTCTCCCAAGAATTATAAAGAGATTCATTATCTTCTTGTTTAAAGCCTTGGATGTCCAGCCTTAACTGTGTTATCCTTTTTGAAGGGAAATATTGATTCATAAATTTGTCTGACAACTGTTTCCATGTTCTTATGCTGGCTTTAGGTTGGTTGTTTAACCACCTCTTAGCTTGGTCTTTTACAGCAAATAAAAATAGCAATAATCTGTAGACATCCTGATCCACTTTCTTATCACGTACTGTGTCAGCAATTTGTAAGAACTGTGCCAGAAACTCAGTAGGTTCTTCCTGTGGAAGACTAGAATACTGGCAATTTTGCTGCACCATGATAATGAGCTGAGGGTTTAGCTCAAAATTGCTGGCTCTGATGGGAGGTATACAGATACTACTCCCATATGAAGCAGTAGTGGGGTTAGCATATGAAAAGTAAATAACATAGAATGAATGATACTTGTGGTTCAGTAATGAGGAACAGGTTGAGGTTTCGAAGATGCTCTATCGTCTAAACCTCTGCTTTCTTACTGTCTTCTTCTCCAAACACGCATGACTCCTTCTATGGCGAGCTATATGTTGGTGGATCACCGTTGTCAATGGCTACCATCCGTCATCTCAGGGAAAATAGTCCAGGTACGATTTTTGCACGGCTAATCATCTGTCGGTTCTCACTTGTGTTGGAATAGGATCTCTATATGCTTTTGCACACTGTCACTGCGCCCAACATTCGTGAGTTTGAAGCTCATCACAGTCATCCCGTCCCAGATCCTACTCGGAATACCACAGACAAGGTTTAGACTTTCTAGATCTCAGAAATGCTGCCAATGGGTTCTAGCCTCTACCATGAAGGTTCTGATCTCACGAGTTTAAATGCTCTGTTGTCAGGAGATGCAAGTCAAACTCGTGGATTAGAAACCCAAGAGATACACACTCAAGCTGTCGCCCAATGACTACGTTGAGCTCAGATAGAACGGAAGTGGTTGTCAGGCACCCGTTTATAAATTTGAGAATAATAATGAGTATCACGGATCATTACATTCTTCATATTGAAGTACGAGTGAGTGTCTTAGAATATAAGCAAGCATGATTGAATAGAAAACAACAGTAATTGCATTAATCCATTGAAGCACAGCAGAGCTCCTCACCCCCACCTATGGAGTTTAGAGACTCATGTCGTAGAAGATACAATAAGAGATGTAAAATGTCATAAGTTACAAAATGAAACTCTAAAAGTAGTTTTTATACTAAACTAGTAACTTAGGTTTACAAAAAATGAGTAACTAAGTGCAGATAGTGCAGAAATCCACCTCCGGGGCCCACTTGGTGAGTGTTTGGGCTGAGCTTTGAAGCTTTCACGTGCATAGGCCATTCTTGGAGTTAAATGCCAGCTTGGGTGCCAGTTTGGGTGTTTAACTCCAATTTTGGTGCCAGTTCTGGCGTAAAACGCCAGAAAAGGGTCTCTAGCTGGTGTTTAACGCCAGTTTGGGCCATCAAATCTTGGGAAAAGTATGAACTATTATACATTTCTAGAAAGCCCAAGATGTTAGCTTTCCAGCCCAATTGAGATCGTGCCAATTGGACTTATGTAGCTCTAGAAAAATGCGTTCAAGTGCAGGAAGGTCAGAATCTGTTCCGAGGGTTACCTGAAACTGTAGGTCGATCTCGGTCGAGATCTTCTGTGTTGGTCAGAGCCGACGTGTCCGGCAGGTGTATAGCGGCCAGAGCTGGTGTGTCCGACTTGTGGAACTGAGAGTGCTGCTGATCCTTTATCACCGAAGGGTGGGGGGTACCTGCAAGGGACTCCGATGCTTAAGTTAGCAAGGGTATTAAACAGGTATTGAGTAGAATCAGAGTATGAGTTATACCTGGGTGCTCCAGTGTATTTATAATGGTGAGGAGTGACCTCTCTAGAAATAAGATAGTTATCTTATCTTATCTTATCTTATCTTTGAGTGAAGTCATCTTATCTTTAGGGGAACCGCTTTTATCTTTCTGGGCTTTGGCTGCCTTTAGATTGGGTTGTGTTCCTTCATTTTGGGCCTGCTTTGGGCTCCTTTGGTGATTTGGCCGAGCTCTTTGAGAAGAGGTCGGGCATTTGGCCGAGCTCTTTGAGAAGAGGTCGGATAGTCTGACCTGAAGAGGTCGGTCGGGTTGTCACTAAACATCCCGGGTCGGACAGCTTGACCCAGGGTATGAACAGTGCCCCTGCTTGAGTTCGATCTTTCCATGAGATCTTGCTTTTCAGAGCTTCGATCTCTTTAGAAGTAGTTCTCAAGCATCTGTCTTGCTTGTTTCTTCATTGCTTTGCAATCTTGCAGATTTTCTAGAGGTTTGGTACTTCACAGTCCAACCTCTTTTAAGTGGTAGCGTGGGTTTTCTACCCTTTCCTTTCTGGATCACGCCTTGCTTTTGTGTTGACAACCCTCTGCTTTGGCGAAGTTGTCCTTGCGGCTTGATATCTGGACTTTTAGTGATTTGTCCTATGACTTTTTTAGTGTTCTTTATATAGAGCTAAGCACATTTGAGCCTTAAGTTGTTTCCCAACCTTTTGGCTTGTTCTTTTTTGAAGTCGTACTTGTGCCTCTTCTTTAGCTGACGTCGACCTGTATGACTTTGCCCCTGCTTGAGTTCGGACTTTTTTGTGAGACCGTGCTTTCAGAGTTTCTATCTCTTCGGGGAAGTCATGCTCAAGCATCCTGACTTTGGTCGATCTTTGAGTAGTTTCTCCTTGTGCGAGTCTGGTATTTCCCCTTTTACTTTGTTGAGGGGACTTTTCAGCCTTCTTCCGACTTGTTTGTCTTCGCTGTTCGGGCTTTTTAGTCATAATCCAACAACTTTTTAGATAGTGTTCCGATGGGGAACCTTTTTATAGTTTGTTTGGATGACTTTTTAGCTTCTATCTTTGAGGCTGTGCTTTTCGCTTTTTAAGTAGTGTCTTTTTTCAAGACTTCGTACCTTTTAGCAAAACATTCCTGGCCTTCCTTTGGCCGTTTGTGAGATGTCTTTGTCCGTTTTTGTGGATCTTTGTAGAGTGTCGGTACTTTGTTGTCCGACCTCTTTTGATCACTTCTGATTTTGTCCACTTTCTGCTTGGTCGAGGTGGTCCTTGGGGCTACTTTGTCTGACGACCTTTTAGTGTTTTCATATAACACTTTTTAGTCATTCTGAACAATTTTGATAGCCTTGTCGTGGAGCCGTGGCTTTTTGGGTGGAGCTATGTCCGTTTTAGCACATGTTTTTCGTTGGTCCGACTTCTTCTTGTCAGTCCAAGTTGTAGCTTTCGTTGGTCCGACTTCTTCTTGTCGGTCCAAGCTGTAGCTTTCGTTGGTTCGACTTCTTCTTATCGGTCCAAGCTGTAGCTTTCGTTTGGTCCGACTTCTTCTTGTCGGTCCAAGCTGTAGCTTTCGTTGGTCCGACTTCTTCTTGTCGGTCCAAGCTGTTGCTTTCATTGGTCTGACTTCTTCTTGTCGGTCTCTTCTGAGTTATGTCTGTAATCCTCTTTCTTGGACCTTGTTCAAGTCTCTTTCATAGATTACTTTTATAACTTTTATTGCTTGGGCCGCCTTTGTCATGTCAGGTCCTCCTAAGTTATTTCTGTAATCCTCTTTCTTGGACCTTGTTCAGGTCTCTTTCAGGGATTACTTTTATAACTTGTTTTGTAGGAGACCGACTTCGTTAGGTCGGTCTCTTCTAAGTTATTTTTGTAATCCTCTTTCTTGGACCTTTGTTAGGTCTCTTTCAGGGATTACTTTTATAACTTGTCTTGTAGGAGACCGACTTCGTTAGGTCGATCTCTTCTAAGTTATAGCAATTCCTCTTTAATATGAACGTTTTGCTGTTATTGTCTGAGTTGTTTCCTTATTTGTCTGAGTTGTTTGGTAATAACCCCATGGTTGACCTATGTCTTTTTGAAAAAATATTGCTGAGATGTCTACTAAGATCCCAGACGGCATGTCTGATTGACTGGATTCCATAGTTTTAATGCGTGTTACTGTGGCTGACCCTGAGTACTGTGTGCGACTTAGGAGGTTCCGTAGAATTTGTAGGGATAGGGATGAGGAGAAGAATTATGAGCTGGTGTCGCCAAACTCTGAGGAGAGGGTTTGTTTTCCTTCCTTGTTGTGGTCTTGTAATGTAGCCTGGATGAGGCTTCTATTATTGCCCCTGGTTTGGTGTTGGCTGACTTTGAAAGTGCATCAGCTCGGGCATTCTGCTCCCGAGGTATGTGTCGGACTTCATATTCCCCGAATTGTCTGAGCTATTGGTACTGGCTGATTTTGAAAGTGCATTAGCTCGGGCATTCTGCTCCCGAGGTGTGTGTCAGACTTTATATTCCCCGAAATGTCTGAGATGTCCAGGGTCCCTCGAATTGTCCGAGGTATTTTTTCATGGTGGGATCCTCAGCTTGGTTGCTCCCTTCTATTTGTGAGGTGACTACTTGTGAATCACTGGACATGGTAAGCTCCTACCTTCTTAGCTAGCCTTAAACCAGTGAGTAGTGCCTCGTATTCAGCTTGGTCTTTTAGCTTGATTTGGCTTCTCTGATCGCTTTATATAATTACGCCTGCACCACTCCCAGTTTTATTTGAAGAGTCGTCCATGTAGAGTTTTCATTTTATAGGATTTCCCGGGGTGTCAGTGTACTCTGTAATAAAGTCGACCAGATACGGTGATTTAATGGCTGTCTGAGCTTTATGTCAAAGATTGATTTCGGATAACTTGACTACCCACTGTAGAATTCTTCCTGCTAAGTCTGTTTTCTGTAGGATGCCTTCTATGGGCTGGTTGGTCCGAACTCTGATAGTGTGAGCTTGAAAGTATGGGTGGAGTCATCGAGAGGTGAGTATGAGGGCGTAGGCGAACTGCTCTATCTCTTGATAGTTTAGTTCGGCCCCTTGTAGAGCATTGATGATGAAGTAGACGGGTTGTTGCCTGCTTTTGTCTTCTTTAACTAGTGATGAGGCTATTGCTAGACTTCCCACTACGAGGTATAATATGAGCTTTTCACTTTCCCTTGGTTGGGTAAGAATGGGTGGTTGCCCCAAGAATTTTCAAAATCTCGGAAGGCTTGTTTGCACCCCGTAGTCCTATTCAAACCTCTCTCCCTTCCTTAATATACCTCTTTGAGGTGTCCTTTGTGAGATAATTAAGAGATCCTTCCTCCTGCGAATCTTCCATGAACATGTCTCTCAGGGGTGTGAGGTGGACGTTCAACTCGTTCGACCTCTTTGGTGTGAGACGTTCGACTTGTCTGACCTCTTTGGTGTGAGGTTGACCTTCAACTTGTCCGACCACTTTGGTGTGAGATGGACCTTCAACTTTTGTCCGACCTCTTTGGTGTGAGGTGGACCTTCAACTTTGTCCGACCTCTTTGGTGTGAGGTGGACCTTCAACTTTGTCCGACCTCTTTGGTGTGAGGTGGACTTTCAACGCGTCCGACCTCTTTGGTGTGAGGTGGACCTTCAACGCGTCCGACCTCTTTGGTGTGAGGTGGACCTTCAACGCGTCCGACCTCTTTGGTTTTGGATTGGGCGAGGTGGTGGGATCTTCTCAGTGTTGCATATTTCTCGGTAGACATCCACAACAGACACCCAAAGGGGGTGTAATTGTGGTATTTTCTAGGCTTCTCTCCATGTTGATCTTCTTTTTTCTTGGACTCTTTATCCTTATCCCAAGAGGAGTAGGAATGTTCGGTTTTTGAGATCTCTCCTAGTCGAGAGTTTTCCTCCATGTTGATGTACTTCTCTGCTCGTTCTTGTACCTCGTTTAGAGATGTTTGGGTGCTTCCTGGATATTGAGTGCCTAAAAGGTCCTTTTCGTAGACCATTGATGAGGCCCCTGATAGCTGCTTCTATTGGCAGACTTTGTATGCCCATACATGTTTTGTTGAATCTTTCCATGTTGTTGCGAAGGCTCTCTCGATCTCTTTGCTTGATCCCTAATAGGCTCGGTGCATGTTTGGCTTTGTCCTTCTGGATGGAGAATAACGGATTGCATCTGAGGCCTCCGTGAAATACATCCTGCTTCTGAATTTGCTAAGATGATGGCTTGGATCTGATGTGCCGTCGTACGGGGTCATGTCTGGAGCTTTGAAGTCCTTTGGGACCTTTAGCTTTCATGATCTCTTTGGTGAATGGATCCTGGTCCTTGCAGGAGCTATCCTCATGAGAGGATCGATTAGCTTTGGCCTTGAGATCGGCTTCGAGTTTTAGGAGTTTGTCCCCCAATTCCTGGCGTCGCTTTATCTCCCTTTGTAGGTCTTTCTCAGCCTCTCGTTGATGTAGGGCTTCTTTTTCCAATTGTTTTAAACAGTCTTGAAGCGCCTCCATGGCTCCCGCATTTGGAGAATCCCTTTCGTTGTTAAGTTGAGGAGTATCCTTTGGTGTAGTGTCCGCGTTTTTGTGCGGCGTTCTATCCTCTAGATCTGAATCGTGGTCGTTGTCATGGTTGTCTGCCATGGTGGTGGGATGACTTCCAAGTTCCCCGGCAACAGCGCCAATGTTCCGAGGGTTACCTGAAACTGTAGGTCGATCTCGGTCGAGATCTTCTGTGTAAGTCGAAGCCGACGTGTCCGGCAGGTGTATAGCGGCCAGAGCTGGTGTGTCCGACTTGTGGAACTGAGAGTGCTGCTGATCCTTTATCACCGAAGGGTGGGGGGTACCTACAAGGGACTCTGATGCTTAAGTTAGCAAGGGTATTAAACAGGTATTGAGTAGAATCAGAGTATGAGTTATACCTGGGTGCTCTAGTGAATTTATAATGGTGAGGAGTGACCTCTTTAGAGATAAGATAGTTATCTTATCTTATCTTATCTTTGAGTGAAGTCATCTTATCTTTAGGGGAACCGCCTTTATCTTTCTGGGCTTTGGCTTCCTTTAGATTGGGCTGTGTTCCTTCATTTTGGGCCTGCTTTGGGCTCCTTTGGCGATTTGGCCAAGCTCTTTGAGAAGAGGTCGGGCATTTGGCCGAGCTCTTTGAGAAGATGTCGGATAGTCTGACCTGAAGAGGTCGGTCGGCTTGTCGCTAAACATCCCGGGTCAGACAGCTTGACCCATGGTATGAACAGAATCCAATAGCATCTGCAGTCCTTTCTCAGCCTCTAAATTAGATTTTTGCTCAGGTTCCTCAATTTCAGCCAGAAAATATCTGAAATTGTAGAAAAACACACAAACTCATAGTAAAGTCCAGAAATGTGATTTTTGCATAAAAACTAATAAAAATATAATAAAAAGTAACTAAAACATACTAAAAACTACCTAAAAACAATGCCAAAAAGCATATAAATTATCCGCTCATCAGCGTTCAACGCCAGCTTTGCCGCTCCTCATGGGTGTTGAACACCCACTTTGGCCACCTTGTCTGGCGTTCAACCCCAGCAAGGTCTCTACTCCAGGGTGTCTGTTTCCAGCTTTGACTGTTTCTGTTTCTATTCTAACTACTATTTCTATTTTTGTTTCTTGTGCTGAGGAGGTTAGGTAGGCGGTGGTGATGGGATCGCACGGAGGGTAGGTTGGTGAAGGCTGTGGGATACAGTGGTGTGTTTAGCATTAGTTAGAAATTCCCTAAGTTTTAGACACCATGTTTATGGTTTATGGTTTAAGTTATTTATTTCATTAAGCTTGAATATCTGTTTGGTATAGAGCTCTAGGATTGCCTCTGGCATCCTGAGGTCTTACATCTTACATTACTGGGTGTTGTTACCATACTGAGAACCTTCAGTTCTTATTCCATCATTTGTTGTTGTTTCTCAAATGCAGGTCGCAACCCACCTCAGTGAGTTGCTTGATGGTAGCAGAGCAGAGGACCTTATTCTATTTTGTTGTCGTTTTGGTTATTTTGACTAGTTCTCTCACTTCTGTATTTATATTTGCCTTAGAGGCTTACTTTGAGAGATATATTTTGTATATGCTTTTGTAACCTTCAAAACTCTGTATGTCTGCATATTGACTACTCAGCCTAAACTACGCAGGCTGGGGCTAGTTCCTTATAACTATTATACTCTCTTATATACCTATATCTTGTTGTTTTGTTTCTGTATCTTGTCTTTTTTGCTTGTAGTTATCGTGTGAACGCTTTGCGCTTTTGTTACTCTATTTTTGAACTTATTTTCTTCATCAGGCTTCTAGAGTTATTATTTTACATTTAATGGTATTAGAGCGGTTCGTCCTTGTGAGCCTGAGGGATGGACCGATTATGCTTCATTGCATACTCTATGTATTTTCTTTTATGCTATTAGGGTTATTTATTTGAGATATGCATAGCATGCTTGTTTGTGAGTGTCTTTTTGGGATAATTGAAGCACTAAACTTTTGATATTGAGATTGATTACCTGGATATCGATTATTTGGTGTAGATAAGAACCCTAATGGCTACTCACAGACAAGATCGTACTCGTACACAGGAAGGAACTGAGAATGACCGACCGGCCAATAACCATGCCAAGCTAATACCATGGAAGCGAATGTTGCTGTAACGCTGCAAGCCGTACAAAGGTTGGGTCAACCGGCGTGAAATGGAAATGAAGACAGAAACAGTAATGACGCAGGAGTTGCTCTGATGACCTTGGCTTCATTTATGAAAGTTCATCCACCAACTTTCAAATGATTGACTAACTCTACAGAAGCGGACAACTAGTTCCAAACTATGGAGTATGTGTTGCAAGCTCAGCGTGTCCTGACTAACCAATTTGTGGAGTTTGCGGCATATCAACTTCTAGGGGACGCTCAACACTGGTGGCAAGGAGAATGCCACTTACTGCAGCTTCAGAATGCTGACATTCCTTGGAATGTTTTTCAGACGGCCTTCTACAAGAAATACTTTCTTGAATCGGTAAGAGAAGCTAAAGAGTTGAAGCTTATATAGCTGAAGCAAGGCTCATTATCAGTAACAGAGTACGCAAGCAAATTCGAAGAGCTCTGTAGGTTTTCAAGGGTATGTTAGGGATCCCCTGAGACCTATGAGAGTTGAAAATGTATTAAGTACCAAGGAGGTCTCAAGGATGACATCATGACTGCTGTGGCTTCCTTGGAGATTTGAATCTTTCCTGAGCTTGTGAACAAGGCAAGGGTGGTGGAAGACTATGCCAAGAAGGTGACTGAGGGGAGAGGAAATAGTGATTTTCCTGACGACCGAGTTCGTGATGATTACATTGGACCAAGGGGACAGAACTTCAAGAGAAATGGTGAAGGAAAGCGGTCAAGAGTTTACTTCCCTGATATAAGGTGTCCGGAGTGTGGGAACTACCATCTAAATAAGCCATGCCGGTTGGGTACGAAAATATGTTATAAGTATAGCGCACCGGGACATTTGGTTAGAGATTGTCTACACCGAGGAACACATAAGGCGGGTCAATCACAACAACAGGGTTAAGGTAATTATGAAGCCGGAAGCCAAATCTTAACTTATTTTCATAGTATAGAATATCGCCGTTCGTGATATCAGGACTTAGAGATTCGTTAGAGGGACCATTGGAGAAGGAGGCTTTTGATGGATGTGGCTGAGTAATCCGAATTCTTAATAACGATAATCAGAGTGGCGCAGTGGAAGGCGAGAGAGAACATCGACACAGTAGGATGATGGTGGATGGGATGCTTTGGCGACTTGTTAGGTTGATAACGTTGATAGTAGAATGCTTCGTGGAGAATATAATTCGAATTTTCGACATCGAAAATTTTATTAGGAAGGGAGAATGTAAAAATCGGCATAATCGTTTTAATAAAATAATAATTTTAAGTTCCCGAAGCAGAATTCAAAATTTAGAAGTTTTAATTTGAAAATTTAAAGGTGAAATTTTATTTTAATGAATTTTTTTAGTTGGAAAATGTATCTTTTTCGAAAAGTTTTTATAAAAATGCGTAGTGGTGCTTAAGCCGTCAGTACCAGCTCTAGTCTGTTTAGTACTACGTATTTTGGAAAATAAGATTTTGGAAAATTAAATTTATTGTTTTGAAAAGACAAAAATAATTTAGGATCGAAAACCGGACACTAATCTTAAAGGTTTTGGCCTAAAGTGGGCCAAACGGACCTAAAACGCTAACGGATTTGACCAAGCCCAAACCGGGCCCAAGGCCCAACATATATAAGTGAGTTAATGAGCCAAATCAGCTCATTTTCACCCAAAAAGAGAGGAAGGCAAGCTGGTTTGAGAAGAGAGGGAGAAGAGGGCTTGGCACTATTCACCTCCATCTTCCTCAAGTCATATCTTGAGCTACGGAGCTCCGATTGACCAGTCGTTTACGACTACACGAAGCTCTCGTTGGGCTCTTCTATTCTAGCTAGGCATTGTAGGTAAGACATCAAAACTCCAGCTCCAGTTTCCTGCCCTAGCTCTTGTGCATTTTTTGTTCTAGTTCTTGAGTAGATTTTTGTGTTTTATTTGTATAGGGGTGATCTAGCATTGGATATTGTTGGATTTTACCCCTAATCTCATTGGATAAGGTAAGGTTTTACTAAACCCTTATGTTTAGTTGTTTTGCGTATCTTAGCTTTTTATTTTGATATATATAAGATGTTAGTTTGAGCTTTGGTGGCTTGTTGGTGAGTTGAAAGCTTTTTGGATTCCAATCGTGGTGCGCTGTGCATTTTGGGGATCGGCCAAGGTATGGTTTCGGTCTCCTCTACATAATATGTAATATCTCTGGACACTTAGGCTAGTGGACCATAGGATACGATTGAAATTGGATGTTGATAATTATGATGTATGATGACTTTGAGTATATGTAGCATGATGATGGATTATTGATATTTTGTTAAGGTTGATGGATTATTGATGTTGTATTGAGATTGGTGTTGGGTGATTATTATGATAATGATGGATGGTAAGTAATGGATTTATGTATGAGAAATTATTGATGTGTAATATTGTTGTAAAACGTTTGGGAGCTTAATGATTTGATGATGAATGTTGAGAATTATTATGGTTGTTGAGAGTTGTGTGTATTGTTGATGATTGATGATGAATTATGAAAATGTTATTGATGAATGAGGAGAATTAGGAGTGTTTATGATGATTTTAGATGTTAGAGAATAAAGATTTTGATGGTGTAGAATAGTGTAAATAGGAGGTTATTAATAGTTGAGTTTGAGGAATGAGTGGTATGGACTTCTGTGTTGTCTTGGTAATAATTGGATTGTGAGTAGTTTGGTTTTGAAATGAGAGTTTTGGTAAAAGTAAGTTTTTAAGGTTTTTGGTAAAAATGGGTTTTAAGCCAACTTTGGCGGATCATATCTTGGGCTACAGTTTTTGAAATAGAATGATTTTTATATCAAATTAAAGATAATTCAAAGAGCTTTAAAATGGTATAGATTTTGTAGAAATCTGAATTTTGTAGAGAAATATATGATCATTGAAAGTTTGGCTCAGAAATCTGAATTCTGTGAAGTTTGGCGCACGCACACTGCTGTGCGTGTGATCTGATCAGTGGCAATTTTTAATTTGTGCGTAAGCACAACCTTGTGTGCACTCACACCCTATGTATTTTTGAATGCATGTGTACGCACACTCTTGTGCGCACACACACATTGGGAGGTGCTTACTGTTTGGAGCGCTAGCACACTCTAGTGCGTAAACTCTCACCCATGCAAAATTTGCAACATGTGCATACACACAAACTCGTGCACACGCACATACTAGAATTGGCAATCTGTTCAGGGTGATCGCGCGTATCTGTGCGTGTGTTAAAATGAAAACTTTTACCTTTTATGCGTATGCACACTTCTATGCATATGCACACTTCTTGAAATTTCTTCTGTGCGTGCGTATGCACACTGCCCTGTTTTTCAAAGAAAATCTTGTTTTTAACTGTTTTACCTTTCCGGCAAGTTTGTAAACTTTCGTAACATTTGATTAAAACCATTTTACCAGTTTTAGGATCTTGAATAAAGGGAGAAAATATTAAGTGTATAAAAAGGGGCATTTTAGTTATGAGTTTAGAAGACATTGATTTTAGGCTTGGAAGTTCTGTGGATGGAATAGCTGGAGTGTTTGGGGAGAATGTTGAGGTGATCATGATTTGAGAAACATGAATGAGTATGGTTAATGAGATGAGTACATGCGAACTTGTGCTATGAGCAGTGAGCTCTGAGTTTGAGAATGTGATTGTGTTATACGTTGTTCTCCATCGTAGGGGTTGTGGCAGTCTCCCGCCTACGTTCGGATGTGAGAGTTGAAGCCGGCCTTCCCTCTCACATTCGCTCTCATGGAGAAGGTGGTAGGGCACTCATCCTTCGGAATTATTCCTCCTGAGAATACAATTTCTCTCTAGTTGCAAGGTGGTAGGGCACTAACCCACAGAATCATGCGGCATCCAGAGGAAGCTAGTAGGGCACTCTCCCTCGAAAAATTTCCCTCTGAAAGAAGAAGGTGGTAGGGCACTCATCCCTCGGATTTATTCCTCCTTATGCGCAACAGAGAGACTAATCTGAGAGTTGCCGATCGGATTTTGTGTTGGGTTTGGCACTATAACTGACAGGTGATATCACAACCAATAGGACAGGCATTCATCATATGCATCTCTTATGTGCTCATTTGCTTTCATTACTTGAGTTTGCGTAATTGTATAATATGCCTACTTACTTCTTGGATTATACTACCTGTGTTTTACTTGCGTGCATTATCTGTGATTGTCTGGTGCTAAGGAGGTTAGGTAGGTGGTGGCGATGGGATCGCACGGAAGGTAGGTTAGTGAAGGCGGTAGGATACAGTAGTGTATTTAGCATTAGTTAGAAATTCTCTAAGTTTTAGACACCCTATTTATGGTTTATGGTTTAAGTTATTTATTATGCTAAGCTTGAATATCTAATAATGTGCTTCCAACCTCTTCTTGATTTAGTTCCTCAATAGTGTGTACCATCTTAGGCGTAGCCTCCTTGGTACTAATGAGGGCTAGACACTCTTCTCTTATCTATTCAGATAAGTGCTGTTTAGTTTGACTCAACTGTGCCTCTATAGCTCTGTTAGAGGCTCAGGCTTCTTGCAGCATCTCTTGAAATTTAATATTTGTTGTGCAAGGGAGTACAGTTGCTGGGTTAATGACTCACTTTGCTCAGGAGGGTCTGACTCAGTGCTCACTATCTTAATCTCTCCTTTCATTGGAGTATCATTAGATGAGTACAGATGCTGATTGATGAGCGGATATTTTATACGCTTTTTGGCATCATTTTCATATAGTTTCTAGCATGTTTTGTTTAATTTTCATTAGCTTTTTAGGAGCTACAGAAGTCTCAATGAAGCACTCTTAACGGCTATCGAAAGCTGACTTTCAAAGCTTTCCAGAAATATATAATAGTCCATACTTTGCTTCGTATTAGAAGGCCCAAAACTGGCGTCCAACCCAACTTCCTGCCCCCTTCTAGGCGTCCAACGCCCAAAGAGCAGAGACCGGCATCCAAACGCCCAGAGAGGACGCCCTAGCTGGCGTTCCACGCCCAAGAGACCTCATAGCACATGGATCTCATCAAAGCTCAGCCCAAACACTCACCAAGAGGGCCCCAAAAGTGAATTTTAGCACTAAAAAGACTATTTTACCCTTACTAGTCATCTGTTTAGTATTTAAAGTTATTTTTACGTAATCATTCAAACAACATCTAGATTTTACATGCTATTTTCGAGTTTTACTTTGTATTTTACTTTAATATGAGTTTCTAAACCTCCTAGGTTGAGGGGAGGAACCCTGCTGAGTCCTATGAATTAAGAAAAGTATTATTGTTTCTTCTTCGATCTGTGTTTGATCTACTTCTAAGATGTATATCCACTCTTCAACGTGGTGAATAGGATGATCGAACAATCAGCTCTGTTCATCACACTAAGAGGAATGTTCCTGACAAACACACGCGTCTACTTGGGTTCGTGTGAATACGTGACTGAAAAGCACGAGCCAACAGCTATGTTTATACATCTCTCAGACGATTAATTCACGACTTTGTTGGGGACTTCTCGAGACACCAGTTCAACTGATTTTCGAGGAGATTAGAGTCTCCATGGTATAGGCTAGCATCCAAAGAAGCAGCGTTCTCTGATCCGGAAGATTTGACCTTGTCTGTGGCATTTTGGGTAGGATCGCCAGGAGAATGAGCTACTAGAGCTTCACCCTTCATCAGATTGGATGACCACGGCCAATGGTGTTCAATCTGTAGTAGAGGAGATCAATGCCCACGGCCCATGGTGTTGATCACATATAGCCTGCCATAGAAGACATCATTCACAAGCAAAGAAGACAGTGATACCAGAATTAATTCAGAAAGACAAGTCAACTCCAACCCTCAACTCTATCCTTAATTATAACCATTTTACTGATTTTTATTCTAATATTCCTTTAATACAAATTTGACAAATCTTCCAACAACCTTCTGATCTATCTGACTAAGACCTGCAAGATAACCATATCTTGCTTCAAACCACAATCCTCGTGGGATTGACCCTGACTCGCTGAGATATTACTTGGACGGCCTAGTGCACTTGCTGGTACAACAGTACGAAAGTGTGGGGATTCGTGTTACCACTGATTGCTGGCAACTGTCTCAATGAGCTCGTGAGCTTCCTCAATTGTCTTTTTCATGTGGATTGAACCACTAGTAGAATGGTCTAAGGACATCTTAGCCATATCTGTGAGTCCATAATAGAAGATGTCTAACTTGACCCATTCTAAAAATATTTTAGTAGAGCATTTTTGTAGCATCATTTTGTACCTCTCCCAAGTATCATAAAGAGATTCATTAACTTCTTGTCTGAAACCTTGGATGTCCAGTCTCAACCGGGTCAGCTTCCTTGGAGGAAAGTATTGATTCAAAAACTTCCACTAGCTGATTCCATGTTTTCAAGCTAGACTTGGGTTGGTTGTCTAACCACCACTTTGTCTGGTCTTTAACAGTAAAGGAAAAAAGTATCAATCTGTAGACATCATGGTCTACTCCCTCAGTGTGTATTGTGTCAGCTAATTACAGGAATTCTGCAAGGAATTCCATGGGCTTTTCTTGTAGAAGTCCATGAAACTGGCAATTTTGCTACACTAGAATGATTACCTATGGGTTGAGCTTAAAGTTAGCTACTCCATTAGGAGATATGCTAATGCTGCTTCCATAGAAGTTAGGAGTGGGGGTCGTATAAGACCCCAAAGCTCTTTTGAACTGTTCATCCCCATTCGAGTTCATGGTGAACTCTTCTTGTTCCTGTACACTTAGTCAAGAAATAAGGAAATGAGAAGGTGTGTGTCTCTATATCAGAGTATAGAGCACTTCCAGTAAGATGTCTTGAGAAGACAAGAAGAATGAAAGTAGAGGGAGAGAGATGGAATTCAAATTTTTGAAAATAAAAAGTAAAGGAAATTAAATTATTTTTTGTTTTTATTTTATTTAATTGTTAATTAGAGAGAGAAATAAGTAGATGATTTTTGAAAATAGAAGAGAGAGAGAAAGAGGTAAGAATATTCGAAAAAGAAGAGAGAGGAATTAGTTAGGAGGTTTTGAAAAAGAGAAAAGAGAAAGAAGAGTAGAAAAGAGAATAAGACAAGATAAGTAAATAACTAATCAACAAGATTTGAAAGTAAAGTAAAAGATTTGATTTTCAAAATTTGTAGATTGAAATTTGAATTTAAAAAGAAAGTCAAAGAAAGATTAAGATTTGAAAGAATAAGTCAACAAGATAAGATAAGATTTGAAAAAGATTTGATTTTGAAAATTTTTTATTTTGAATATTTTAAAAAGATTTGATTTTGAAATTTGAAATTGATTCAAGATAAGATAAAGATTTGAAATTTTGAATTTTAAAATTTGGATTTAAAATAAGATAAGATTTAAAATTTAAAGATTTTAAAAAAGATTTTAAAAAGATATGACAAAGAATTGAAAAAGATTTGAAAAGATAAGATTTAATATTTGAATTTTGAAAAAGATTTGAAAGATAAGATAAGATTTGATTTAAAGAATTTAAAGTTGGAAAGAGGAAGTCAGACAAAGAAAAGATAAGATTTGAAAGATTTGATTTTGAAATTTTAAATTTTAAATTTAAAAATTTTGAATTTTGAAATTTGAATTTTGAAAACTTAAATTTTAAAATTTTGAAATTTGAATTTTAAATTTTGAATTTTGAAAATTAAATTTGAATTAGGATAAGATAAGATTTTGAATTTAAAGAAAAAGATAAGATAAAGATTTGAAAACATAACAAGAAAGTTAAAATTTGAATTTTGAATTTTAAAAATTTGAAAAATTAAAAAAGACAGACACTAAAAGACACCAAACTTAAAATTTTTTGAAATTAAAAACACAATTTTCGAAATTTTGACAAAAAAAACACTAAAAGACACCAAACTTAAAATTTTTAAGATCAAACCAAGAAAAATACCAAGAACAATTTGAACACAATGAAGAACACTCAAGAATACTTTTCGAAAATTTAAGAAAAGAAGAACTCAAAGAAATACCATACTTAAAAAAATTTTAAGATCTAATGACACTAATTTTCGAAAATTAAAGAAAAAACAACTAAAAGTCACCAAACTCAAAATTTTTAAAATCAACCAAGAAAATTCACTAAGAACAATTCGAATATGAAGAAGGGAAAATAAGAACACCTTCAAAAATTTAAAGAAAAAATAAAAATAAAGGGGACAACAAACTTAAAAACTGACATAAGACTCAAACAAAAGACAAAGATTACTAAAGAAAAGAAAAGATTTTGAAAAAGTTTTGAAAAAGAAAATAAGAAATAGGTAAGATTTAAAGTAAGAAAATCAAAAGAAAATACATAGCCAAAAACAAAAAAGGTTTTGAAAATTTTTTGAAAAGAAAACAAAAGACACAAACAAAAGAGCAAATAAACCATAAATAATACCTAATCTAAGTAACAAGATAATCCGGTAGTTTGTCAAATCCGAACAATCCCTGCCAACTGCGCCAAAAACTTGGTGCACGAAACTGGCTCCGCAGAATTCGCACAAATAGACCGGCAATTATACCGGGTCGTCTAAATAATACCTCAGGTAAGTGAGGGTCGATCCCACGGAGATTGTTGGTTTGAGCAAGTAGTGGATACCTTGCAGATCTTAGTTAGGCAGATAGAAATTATAGTTTGTCATGAAAAGCATATAAAACAGATAAATAGAACGTTACTAGATAGATAGGAATTCAATGGTATGAGAACGGTTGAGGCTTCGAAGATGCTTTATCTTTCCAGATTCACTTTTCTTACTATCTTCTTCAATAACTTTCTGATTCCTTCAATGGCAGTCGTAAGTGATTAACTCATGTCCTCTCATCAAGTCACCTCCTCTACTGCATCAATCCACCATGTTGAAGTGATTCATATCCTCTCATCAAGCCACCTCTAGGTTTCTCACTGTAGCAAAAGATGAAGCTCTAAGCAATCCATTCTCCTTCACGATCCTACTCAAGGTGCCACAGACAAGGCAGATCTTTCGGATCAGAAAGTGTTACTTTTCTGACTCTAACCTTAACACCACAGAGACCTCACGCACCCATAGTCAATGGAATTTCATGTCACATATCCAAAGGTGCTCAGATGTTCTATTGGAATCTGCAACGCAATCTCTAGCTTTAGTTCAACGCTATCCGGGTCAGGAATCACACGGAACCCATGTAGAACAAGGGTGATTGTCATGGGTCACCCTCAATTCATAAGATGAAGAACGAGAATGCATAAGAGAATAGAATCAGACATATTGAATTAGAACAGTAATATTATTGATCCATGAAACTCAGCAGAGCTCCTAACTTTAACCTTAGGAGGTTAGTGACTCATAGTGTACAGAAAAGTGGTAATGTTCGAATGGGAGAGGAAGAAGATCCTAAACAAGGGTGATCTCCTCCTATATATACTAATATGCTAACTAAGAATTGCAGAAATAAGATAAACTAGTCTTGTAATGCGAAAATCCACTTCTAAAGCCCACTTTGTGAGTGTTTGGGATGAGCTTGAGTGTCTCCCACGAGCTACTACCCCTTAGGGGCGTTGAACGCCACCCCTGGGCTCCCTTTTGGGCAGTGGACGCCAGCTGCTCCCCTGTGGGCGTTGGACGCTAGGAATAGGGCTGGTGGCTGGCGCTGAACGCCAGCTAGGCCTTATTTCCAAAGGAAAGTATGAACTATTATATATTTCTGGAAAGTCTTGGATGTTAGCTTTACACAGCCGTTGAGAGTGTGCTATTTGGAGTTTTGTAGCTCCAGAAAAGCTCCTTGAGTGCACGGAGGTCAGATCTTGACAGCATCTGCAGTCCTTTCTCTGCTTCTGAATCAAACTTCTACTCAAGCTCCTTAATTTCAGTCAGAAAATACCTGAAATTACTATAAAACACACAAACTCAAAGTAGAACAAAAAAATATGAATTTTGCACTAAAATCTATGAAAACTTAATAAAACTTAATCAAAACATAATGAAAACTATATAAAAATAACGCTAAAAAATGTATAAAATATCTGCTCATCAGATATCATAGTTGGTGATTGGACGGATGGAATTGTGTGTAGCATTGGAATTCCTATTTTCAAGGACTCTGAGTGCTACAATCGCCAGGTTCTCTATTTGAATCGCAAGATTCTCATGATACACACTAAGATGTGGCTTGCAAACGATGGAAATTATAGAGAACTTTGATGGTTCACAGCGTAGAAGCCGAGAGATCAGCTTGTCAATTTTCAGCTTCCCCGCGGGATAGCTAAGGCGTTAGGTCAGACATCGGTTCCCTTTGGTTATGGATTTCTGATGTTCAAGGACATGTTGCATAATCACAAGCTATTTTATTTTTACATTGTTCATTCGTTTAGTTATTATTTAATGGTTATTTAGTGTGTTTACTTACAAACTCTAGATTCTTTATAAATGCATATTAAGATCTAGTGTGTTCTAACTACTGTGTATTGTGTATGTTTAATTTACTTATTTGTCATTTCAACTTATGGTCCGATATTTATTAAGTACTAAATATATAGCTAACACTGCCCCCTCGCCCCAAAAAATTTGTAGAGCTATTTCGGCTGAAGTTTGTGAAGACCTGTCTACTCTAACTCCCCACATTCTGAGCTTGATTTGAACGTGGTTGAAGTCTTTATGAATGCCAGTGGAAGTCATCACCAACTTAAAAAGCTTAATGTTCGTCTTCATGCTTTTATAGATGCCACTCACACTCGTGGCGGGGTATACATGTATAGCAATCACTAAGGATGCGATGGTGGTCGCCTTTACTATGGTAGAATAAGTTTATTTTAACAAAATGATATAATGCTGTGAAGTTTGTATCCAATGCATATTCTAGAGAATGAATACCTTCAAATATCTGCAAATTGGTATATAGTCATTTTGACTTTTATTTTAGCTTCTTTTCCAACTTTTGAAAATTTTACTTATGTGGTCTTCTGTTTATTTATTAAAATTTACTTGTAACAGACGGTTGTGCTTGTGCTGTGGTCAATGGTGACCTTGTTGCATAAGAGTCACAATTTTCTTTAAAGGATGTTGAGGTTGTGGTTGCACAGATAGATCTAGACGTGGTATGTGTGTTGCATGACATCCCACCTATAATGCATGCAATGCCATTTTAATGATCAGTTGTTGACATTGGATTTGGTTCCATAGTTCCATTTTTCTATTAGTAGGTGGCTAGCTTAAGAGGATCTGTAGGTAGCTTTCAAGAGCAAGTAAGCTGTAAAACTAAGGTTCCTTCAGTGGAAGTACGATATAGCCTTTGTTTGCCATTTAATATTAAGCATCGTCTTTCCATTTCACTCAAGGTAATGCATGTTACCATTTTGAGTTGCAACTTTTAGATAATTTCACAATGTACTGCTTCAATTGCTCAGGCTACCAAGTTGCTATATTAAATGTGGTATATGCTTTACAGATCAAGTATCACTCTCCTAAGGAGAAAATAACATTTGGACCTGGTTGATGGTTATAGGACTATTTAAGAAGAAGTGGAGCATTTGGTTTTCTGCTTCCCCTTTTTGGTGGAGCAGACAGTTCATCAGTTGCTATAGTTGTTTGGTACATGTGTCAACTGGTTGTTAAAGGTACTTTTAAATGTGATGGCAAGTTCTGTTAGAGATTTTGATATACTTTCAAGGTTCTATCCCTGCCTAACTTGTGGCAGTAGCAGTATGTAGAAGCTATGTTATTGCGCATAGCAAAAATGCTTATTTAAGAAGAAACAGATTATCAAATTGACCACTAATCAAACCTCGGATAAGCACCACTGATGAAAGGATCTCAAGGAAGGGTGGATAAGAGGCGATATGTAATTAAATTATTATTGAATTACTTATAGAATTAAACTTCTACTTATTATAGAATGTAGTGTTTTTTTCTTATTTCTGTATGTTTTGACTTCTTTCATTGAAACCAAACTATAAAATAATTTCTAGTAATAAAATCAGGATGGGTTATCTCTTTTCTCTTTTACATTTTTTAGACGTAGAAGAGGTGGAATAAACAAAATCTTGTAGTTTATATAGTATTGGTTACTGATTCACATTTTCCTATAGAAATTGCAAATGGGGATGAACAAGTTAAAGTGGATGCAATAAGAATAGGAAACTACAGAGATGGACAATATCCTACGAACAGCAGAGAATTCGCCAAAAGAATATTCTATACTATTTTTATGGGATCTGAAAATAGGTAAGTAATAAATATAATGTTTTCCTGTTTTTCAATCTTTGGCTGTACACCGGAGTTTCTATATGCTATTTCTATGAATCCTCATCAATCTTTATAAAGATAGGTCTACTTCTACTTCCCTCGTTTTTTAATATTTTCTGTTACGATTATTTATAGTTTCAAAATGTTACTTGTATCCCATTTTGTGTTAAGGAGCTTATACATCCCCTGATTAAAGAACAACTTTATCAAATGTTAACGATATGCTAAAAAGAATTTCTCCTTAAAGTTCGGACATGACAAGGTTATGGGCAAAGGTGTTGGCTTATGAAATTGGTTCATGGCACCTTGATCTTTCCATTGATGGAGTTGTATTTGCATTTTTATCATTGTTCCAAACACTTACAGGTGAAGCATAGACTGGTGAATTATTTTAATCGTAGCTAGCAAGTACTAGAACTCTGTAGTCTATGATGTTTTCATGCACTTGGACTTCTGGCCAGAAGTATATTGATAATGTGATAAATAAGTGTTGCAAATATAAATAGTCATACATAGATCTCCATATTGATATTGGGGCCTTGCTACTAACTGGGTCAAACTGGCTGAAACTTAGTTTCCTTGTGGGATAATCTCACCATTTTTATCCTGTCTAAAAGCTTAGAAATCTGATTTATGTTTAATTGTTTATGTTTACATGCTATTATAGGTCTTAAATAATTTCTTTGTATGTCTTTACAGGTAAATAGTGGATCTAATGTTGAGAATCTAAGCTTGCAAAAGATACACACTAAAATTAGGATGGTGCTAGCTTTCATGTTTGCATTACTATTGCCTTGGGTTCATAACAAACATGAATTTTTATCTTGGAGAGCTCAAATGTGGATGAAGGATTTCACGGTTACTTGACAAAGGTATCTCTACACAGATTTATATTAATACTTTTCTACTTGTATTTTATCATTTCTCATATTTTGTGGTCCATTGCACATCATTTACCAAAGTTTATCTCTTTTATAGTATAATTGCAGTGCAGCGGATATAAATCCTATTTATAGCATAAGAGGAAAATCTCATATACATCCCCTTAATCTAGTCATTAAACATCCTTTGGAAAAATTACTTTGCTTCATTTGTTGTGTGCATCTAAAAGGAAAAACAACCATTTTGTACCCATGAACTTTACGAACATTGACAAAAATACCCATTAAAGAAAGAAACTAACGTTGTATCCATCAAAGATGGATTCCGTACGACAAAAGTACGCAAATCCTAAATTTATGTTGACTTTTTAATAAAATTCCAGAATTAGCCAATCTTTATCTTCAACCCCTCCTCTCTTCTTTCCCAAATCTCAAACACCTACATTGCCACTACCTTAACCACCCTCTATTCTCTACTACTCCACTAACCACCACTGCCGTCATCTTTCCACGCTGACGATGACAAAGACAATAAAAAGGTAACTAGGCGATCCATCCGTTCCCACGCAACGCTACCACCTTCAACTGCAGCCACCCAAACTCCGTGGCGGCCCAGCGCCACCTCAAGCCCATGCATAGATCACCTATACCTTGGCACAGTGACAAGTTCAGAGTTTAGAGCCACCGGATTGAAGCTCCAGCAGCGCCGTTGCACAGAGATGCCACAATGCCTCTCCGGCCAAGACCCCGTCTAATACCGCCACAAGATGGAGAAACTCTGGAAGCGAGATTGAACCGAGATCCAGCGTACAAGGTCCCTTCCCATGGTACGATTCAACTCCTCCTAGGTCCACTTTAAGCTCATGGACACCATGGAGAAATGTCTTATATTTACAACAATACAAATTACAAGTTTATTATATAATTAATGAAGTTGAACAAATCTCCTGTAATTAATAATTTATTTGTTTTTATCTATACCCAAATTGAACCAATTGAGTGTATTCATTGTTCAAATTCTCTCAGAAATCTCCAATCATATCTATGTTAGGATACTTGTCAAGTCAGAGAATGACTCCGATAAGCACAACGGCAATGGAAGTGCATAGTGTTGACCGTGGTGAAGATGACGCGGGATTTGGGGAAGAGGGGGAGAGAAAGGGGGAGAGGGATCCGGTTGGAGAGGTTGTGTCGGTGATCAAGTTTCTTGGAGATGGGTTCATGAAGATGGAAATACCGTCATGGCAGCGGTGGTGAAGTAGAAGAGAAAAAAGAAAGTGGTTAAGGTGGTGGTAATGGAGGGGATGTGAAAGTTTGAGTGGGAAAGAAGCGATGGTTGGGAGCTAATGTTGAAGATAATGGTGGGGTAATTTTGAAATTTTATTAAAAAGTCTACATAAATTTAGGATTTTGGTACTTTTGTCGTACGGAGTTCATCTTTGATGGATATAACATTAGTTTCCTTATTTAATGGGTATTTTTGTCGGTGTTCGTAAAGTTCATGAATACAAATGATTGTTTTTTCCAAATAAAAAAAATTGTGTCCAAGAATGAATTCCCATATCAACAGCTTGATGAAGTTAAGATGGGAATGAGTTATGAGGAACTATCAATCCTATGACAATGTGAGATATTGAAAGCTATTATTCTCAGCGAAGCTAAGCAACAAGTATTTGTATTATTGATTTATTCTTCTTTTTCAGTAGTGTCATATTATGTTCTGCTTGTTCGGTTTATATGCAATTCTCCATGCAATTATAATTGTATATATAACGCAAGGTTTTAAAATGTGGAATCAAATACTTCATTCTCTGTTTTAAACAGCTTGATGAAGTTGATATGGGAATGAGTTATGAAGAACTATCAATCTATGGAAGAGCACAGAAAATATTCCGTTGTGGTCCAGTTTCGATGTTCCAAGTGCACCTTTTGTTTCTACTTCCTGTCTTGTTCATTTTCTTCTGCAACCTTTCACTTGTTTTTCAATTCTATGTTTTTATCTATTAATTAATGTTTGAAAAAAAAGGTCAAATATATGATAATTCTTCTCATGACCATCCCATAATGTAAAATTTAATGGCCTAGAAATATGTGAAGTAATGAAAGCAAAAACGATAGCTAGTATATTTGCAAGCCATTTGACAGGCCTCTGAAAGTGATCACCTTGTTCATTAAGACTAAAAATTGTGACAATTATTTCATTATCAAAATAAGAAAAACATAACTGGTATTTTCTTATCAGAAGTAATGATTTCTCTGCTTGATGCAGAATCAACTCAAAGGACTTCTTGCATGATTAAGTTGAATTTGGTTTATTTGGTGGTTCAGCTATAACCTATAGTTTCTGTAATTTACTGTTGCAGAATCTGTGCTATAGATGGGGTGGAAGATTGACTCCATCATAGGTGGCTGAAAAAGTGAAACACTTCTTCAAGTATTATTCAATCAATCGACACAAAATGACTGTCTTGACGCCTTCATATCATGCTGAGGTATGTAATTACTTAGGTTAGAGCACTAGAGCTGTATCTTATAATTATGTTGGTGATGAAAAGTTTAAAATCTTTTACTCAATTTGCAGAGTTATTCACCAGAGGATAATAGTTTAATCTATGCAAGTTTCCTATAATGTGAGATGGCCCTACCAATTTCGAAAAATTGATGAACTAGTGAGTGGGTTATGTACTATCTAAATTTAAATTTTTGAAAATTAAATAATGAATTATTCATGATTTATTTGACACGTAGCCCTTTTATATTCATTAATCACCGTCAATGAATTACCAAACCAAAATCAAGGCAATACGGGAAGGAGAAGTGACCGGGTGAGGGAAAGAAATTGTGACTATTTGATCTTCCGACTTCGATTTTTTAATAACCTTATGACTCACTTTTAATAAAATATTTAGAGAGAGATGAGCGAAGAATGTGAAGATAATTTATAGTATTAAAATAAAAAAAATTAAAGGAATTTAAAAAATTTTTGTCATAGGAGATGAGAGAGCAGAATAAAAGAAACAAAAAAAAAAGAACAAAAAAAAAAGTAGAAGTATTGTTTGACATTGAAAACGAGTTGAAATAATTGTGTACCTGATGAAAACGAGTAGAAATATGATAATGAGTTCACTGGGATTTGCTTTTCAGAGATACATCGGTCAATTCAGGGGATGGTCGCACATATAAGAAGGAGGTTGCTTACTGAGATTATCAATACATATATTGGTCAGAGAGAACCTGACTTATAAGAGCGAGGTTGCTTATAGAGGTTTTGTGTTTGCATACATCGATTCAGGAGAGTCGCACCTGTAAGACAGAGGTTGCTTACAGAGGTTATGACACTGGAAGCCAAACTTAGACAAATGTTGCTGAATTAAGTCAGGAGCGGGTCGAAATCGAAAGATGAGCTCATTACCTACACTAAGGATAGACATGCATCATAGTTGTTTGCGCATATTTATTTGTAAGTGTGTTTTCTGTGATTGTGGGTGTGCTAAATGACTGTTTGAATTCTGTGTTCTATAATTGTTGCATTGGATTGTACTTTGGTGACTATTATTGCTGATCAAGTATATATAAAATAAACTTAACTTCTAACCCGGATCCTACTAAGAACTCTCCAATTCTTACTCCCTATTTTTATCACTTTCAACTACAGGTACAAAGGTTTAGTGCGGAACTACAGGAGTTTAGAAGATTTTGTTTACGAGTTGAGTTGTTAGATTTTATTTTTCCCTCGTCGTTTATTGTTTTAATTTTTAGAGGGGTAGAACTTGTATTTGAGGATCTTTGAATAAGTCTATGTATATAAAGCTATGTGAATATATACTTTTGTGGTTAAGTGATTTAAAATAAAGTTTCCTTTCAATTTCTTGATTAAAATTTCGATTCGTATCCGCGAAGACTCAATATTAAACAAAGATAGTATAAAATAAAAAGATTTAAAGGTAAGTGACGCCTAAATTTTTAGTACAATCATAAGATGCTAAAAATTAAGGTGTTACAAGATAAATGTAAAAGACATTATTCAAGATGTAACAGTTGCATAAGAAGGTATTAGTGGAATAAGAGTTGCTACAGCAGGTTAAAATAATCCCAAAGTTAGATTCTAACTAAAATTAACCACTCTAAGAATAATAGAACAAAATAGAATTTTGCTTAGACAGTGCTGTAGATTTCATCTTTTGAAAATTAATGTGCATTTTTTTCCCACTTGATGGAGTCTACAAAGATGTATGAGTGGCTAACAACCATAGCTTCTATCAAATTAATAAATTAAAATGAAAACTTTTTAGTGATTCATACCTCATGTTTGTGAAATTTCTGAAAGAGAAAAAATGCATGTGTCTTGTGTATCATTTTTTTTTCATCTTTTTTTTTTATTGTACATTTGTGGGGAATGAAATTTATCCAACCTAGTATTTCAGCTTTTATTATTTGTTTCCATGAGAATGTAGTTTTAAAAGAAGAGGATGATGAGAGAGAAAAGCTCCTAGGGTTGCAAGTTAGACAAACATCAATAATCAAAGAAAAATATTAAAACAAGTTACTTTTGTATATGCAAAAGACACAACTAAGAAGATTTATTGTCTCATTAGGAGGCGGCTAATTATGAAGATAGTAAGCAATTTTGACACGTGAAAAGGTCTCGGGAGGTGAAATTGTGAATCTTAAAACTTAAAATGCCAATTTGATTGCATAATTGTCATGCTCCTTGCAATGAAATACGTTTCTTATGGGAGAATGTAAGGAGTTTTAGTGATTAAAAAAATAGTTAATATTGGCTAAAAGCCTAAAAATATGAAGAATAATTGTTGATTACGTAACATTTTTCCTATATTAATGGAGGAAACAAGAAAATTATAAATTTGTGATATTAAAGACATTGAAATAGTATTTTAAGTTAAAAATATGAAGAATGTACATTATATGTTTCAATTTCAAATTTTTAAAAAGTTAAATTTTATTATTAGTTTCTATAGTTTTACCAAACTTGTAACGAGGTTTTTATATTTTTTTCTTTCAATTGGATCCTTTTATTACTTTTAATTTTATAATTAGGTCCTTTCCGTGTCAAAAATATTAAAATTAACTGAATATTCTACCTAAAAATGCGGTTAAAGATCAAATTAGATTCTTAATGGTGGGTATTTTCAATTTGCGAAAAAATATTTTATTAACTCTAACATTTTTAACATTAACAAGAATTTAATTATAAAATTAAAAATAGTATAAGAATTCAATTGAAAAAAATATAAGAATCTAGTTGCAAATTTGATAAATCTATAGTTTATAGGAAATAATGTAAAACCCGTAAAATTAGTGAATAATTAGCTAATAAATTAATTATTAAGCAAATAAATTAAAAATTAGAATTTTATGGTTTAATAGAGTATAACTAATTAAAATAAGAATTTTAACATTAATTTAAAAAGAATTTGGCGCAAGATTGGGTCGAACGGGTTTAATCGAGCGAACTGGGCCCAAAAATGGGCCTAAGGCCCAGCCCACTTGCAATATAAATGAAGGGCATCAGCCCTTTCTCCCTTAAATGGAAATGGGAACACGTTGAACTTGGAAGCAAAAGAGGGAAGAACAATTCCCAAATCACAAACCCTTGGTCCTTGATTCAAATCCTTATAACTTTTGATTCTGATCGCTGCACCATTTGTGGCCAAGCGACTAGCGCGTCAAGCTCTACAAAATCCAGTATCTAATCAGGTAAGGAATCCACATTTTATTCCTCAATTTTTTCCTTCTCAATTTTGAATATTTGATGAATAATTATGTTGAAAATTGTTTAATTTCAGTGTTTAGGTTCAAATTAGTTTGCGGATTTTGTCGGGTTTAGTTCATTGGAGTTGTGGGTCAGCTAAGCACCCTCAAATTCTTTATGAAATGTTGAATTAGTGAACTCTATGTTGATTATAGTGAATATTATAATGTCAGATTGAAATTGGTTGTGGATTGGAGACAATTTGAGAAATTGGAAGTTAAAGATTGAACTTTAGAGGCTGGGATCATTGGTGAGGGGCTGGAGTGGTGGGCCTTGTGGTGCGGTGAACGCTTAAGGTGTTCCAGGATTAACAGAAAATCGACCAAGGTATGGTTTTGGTTTCTCGTATTTAATATATAATGTCTTGTGAAAACTTAGGCTAGATGACCATAGGATAAGCTTAGATTGAAGTCAGTTGGTGATTTGATTGATGAACATATGAGTACTTGTTGTTAGCGTCGTTGAGTTGATTGGTTAGATTGTATGTTGAATGATTGATAATAATTATGTCAAGTGATAAAGTTGATGAGACTATGTGATGTTTGATGTTTATGATGAGAATGGAATGCTAAATGATGAATTTAATGATGATATATAAGGTGATGTGAATGAATATGTATGAGGTGGTATATTGATGCACTTATTTGGATAGTTGAGAAATTCTTATATGAGATTATTTAGAATTGAGGTATAATTGTTTATGGTAGGATGTGGGGTTGTGCTGCTGTGTTATAGTATGTGTTGGTGTTGATTATGAGTATAGAAAGTTGGTATTGAATAGTGAATTGATGAAAATAGAGGTTGGATTATTTTGTGAAAATCTAATTTTTGGCCGAATTTTAACGAGCTATAACTCGGCTTTCATACCTCCAAATTATTTCAAATTTATTTTATATGAAAATTAGGTTCGTAAAGTTCATGCCATTCAAAGAACAGATGAAAAATATTTAAAAATAAAAAAAGTTGTGCGTGTTGGAAGTTTGGAGTGCAAAAACTGAAATTTTGCATTATTCTGCATTTTTGTCACTCTGCATATCTTGCGTACGCGAGCAGGGTGCTTGCATCCGTGAACAAGGAAAAACTCATCCACGCATATGCGTGGCTCACACGTACGCGTGACCCCTGTTTTCAGCAAAGTGAATTTTGTGTTTTAAAACCTAATTTCGAGCCCCTAAACCTCTATTTTTACTCTTTTAGCCCTAAACTTAGTTGTATGCTTACTGATGAAGTGAAGTTAGGAAGGGATGGTAGCTTGGAAGAGCAGAAAGCTTAAAAATATGATGAATCATGGTTGAGAAATGTGAAAGTGTTATGTAATTGATGAATATTTGATCATAATGAATAAATACGAATGATTGTGAATGAGTATGATGATTGAGATTTTGTCCATGATGAGAATGTATGAGTTCTCTTTGTTGTAAGGTGTGTCGGGCATTATATCCCATGACTGTGATGGGCACTATATCCCGAGAGCGTGGCAGGCGTTATATCCGAAGAGTGTAGGAGCACCTTACTCTGGAAAGTGTGTCGGGCACTATATTCCATGAGTGTGACGGACAGTATATCTCGAGAGCGTAGCGGGCGCTATATCCCAAGAGTGTGGGAACACTTTGTCCCAGATGCGATGGGCACTATATCCCAAGAGTATGGAGGCATATCAGAGAGATGATATCCAGGTTAGCTATTGGGTGTGTCGGATTCTGACAAAGTAACCGACACGTGAGCTCACGGCCAGTAGGATAGACATACATCATATGCATATGTGTGCTTTGTTTGATTTTGCATTAATTGGGCTTGACTATGTGATTATCATGCTTACCTGCTATATTTGCTACCTGCCGTATCTGTATTCTACTTGTGTTTGCTTTGTTTGTGTGTGTCGATCTACTGGGGCAGTTTTGGAGGATGGTGGAGGACGGGGAATAGTTGAGGGTTTTAGTTAGAATTTTAAGTTTAAGAACCTTAGGGAACCACCCTGATTTCATAGTTTCTGTTATAGTTCCTTAAGATTTATAATTTGAGTGTCAGCATTCTAGAATTGCCTCTGACTTTTTCAGGACCTTATATCTTATATATGCAGCAACACTACCATGTTGAGAACTTCCGGTTCTCATTCCATACGTGCTGTTATTTTTCAGATGCAGGTTGAGAAGCACCACACTGTGTTTTCTGGAGACTCTAAAGAAGCGAAGAACTCTTGAAATTTAGGGTTGTATTATATTTATATTTATATATGTATTTAGATTCTCCACCTTGTATTTTATGTTTGTCCCTCTTAGAGGTTGACCCGGAGAAATAGGTTGTCGGTATTCTCTTTTGGGTTACTTTGGGGTGTATATATATATGTATACTCTAGTCAGTCTTTGCTTTGCAGGCTAAGCCTAAAGCTTGTTAATTGCATTTTTGGAACTCTGATGTTATATATTTATATTATCTTTTCCATTTAATCTTATCCACCTTTATTTCTACTTTTATCCGATCATGAATGTTGCGTTGTTCTGCTTGTTTTTCATTCAATTACTTTTTTAAAGGCTCCTAGATAAAACCTTTTCTATCTGTATTATATATATAATTTTACTTTTAGAAGTCATAATACCTCACCACCTCAATTTTATGACTTAAGCATAAGATTCTGTGTGGTAGGGTGTTACAAATAATAGAATAATTAAACCTTTTAAAAACTTATGTCAAGTTGTGTTTCTATGCTTTTTGGGATTTTGCTTTAAATAAATAAATTAAATTATATATTTACACTAATATGTATTTATAAAATTATTTATATTTTTATATTACATGATTTATCTCGTTTATATTAATAATTAAATATAGATGTGTATACTTATTTCCGAAGAAGATTAGGTCATTGAACAACTAAAAAGATAGGATTTGAAGGGGAGGGTCCTACCCCTCCCCCAAGGTACGTCACTCTACCCTCAGCTCTCGCATCACCTATACACGCTACTGACTTGAGCGTCAGAGTATCATTGTAGGTGACACCCCCTCTCCACTTGAAGTGCTCGGAAGCTCGGCTGCTCCTTCGTTCACACCACCAACTGAAAACAGGCGGAAACCCACCTCTCCATCCCAAGACCCCTGCGAACAGTCCGGTACCCGACCTACCGTACATTGGCGCCATCTGTGGGGACCACCTCAATGAATTTCCTACAAGGTCCCAGAGAACCTAACGAGGGAGCCGTACCCAGCGAGGCAGCCTCCGTGGCCTCCTCCCGCGAGCGCACAGGGTCTCTTCTGCGACAACCCGAGCCATCCTCCCGCTTCCAAGAGAGACGCCCTTTTGGGAGAACGGGCAGCGATAGTGCCAGAATAATGCAGAACATGGAACGCCAGTTGGCAGATCACGAATGTCATCAACAAACTCCCGAACCAAACTACTCCCGATCTCTTAAGAGACGGGGAAGAACTCCTCAGAGAAGTCGCTCTTAGCGCACACCCAGCCCACGATCTGAATCTTAAAGTATCTAGGAGGACTGGAAGCGGCCAAGAAGACGGCACGATCCTGTGATATACACCTGGCCTGAAGGGAGATGAGCCACCGAGCGAGATCGGGAGGACGATGGAGAAAGGCCGAAGAGAACACGACGACCCGTGATCATGGGCGCAACCCCGTTTCATCATTCCGTCCTCGAGGTCCGGCTACCAAAGCACTTTAATAAGCCAACAGACATGAGGTACGATGGAACCCAAGACCCACAGGAGCATCTAATGGCCTTTGAGGCCAGAATGAACTTGGAGGGGGTAGGCGACGAGGTGAGGTGTCGGCTTTCCCGGTCACTCTGGCAGGACCTGCAATACGGTTGTTTAACAACCTCCCGCAAGGTTCTGTTCCCAACATTTTGGACATTAGTCGCGCTTTCTTAGCCAAATTTACCACCCGTATTGCAAAGGTGAAACACCCGATCAACCTACTCGGGGTGACACAAAGGTCCGGTGAGCCGACCAGAAAATACTTGGACAGGTTCAACGATGAGTGTTTAGAGATTGACGGCATAACCGATTCGGTGGCCAGTCTATGTCTGACGAATGGACTTCTGAATGAGGATTTCAGGAAGGATCTCACCACGAAGCCGGTGTGGACGATACAAGAAATTCAAAGCATGGTTAGGGAATATATCAACGATGAAGAAGTCAGTCAAGTGGTGGGAGCTAACAAGCGGCAGCCTGCCTACAACCAACCTCGGCAGCACGGTAGTGAGGAAAGACTAAAGGAGCATGCCAGAGACGGCGGGCCGGCCAAGACATTCAAGCCGTTTCCCTAAGTCGGAAAGTTCACCAACTACACCCCCTCGCCGTCCCCATTGTAGAAGTTTATCAGCAGATACCTGAGAAGGGAATTCTGTCAAAGCCCCAACTTCTAAAGGACAGAATCAGGGGTAACAAGAACCTCTATTGTGATTATCACAAGGGTTATGGACACAAAACACATGATTGTTTTGACCTAAAGGATGCGTTAGAGCAGGCAATCCGGGACAGAAAGCTAGCCGAATTCTTCCACCTCACCAGGGAGCCGAGGAGGCGAGATCGCAACCGCGAGGGAGAGGACAAGAGCCACATGGTGAAGCGACGTCAGGAGCCGGAGGACCACGAGCACGAACGTGGCTCCAAGGTCGAGGTCGGTGCACAAGAAGGACGCCAAAGTCCTGGCAGTCTCATCATCCATCCCCGTGCAAAACTCCAAGAGGACTCCGTCCATATCTTTCAGTCCAGAGGACCAATGGTTTGATGAGGTCACAGAAAACCCTCCAATGGTCATCACGGCCAGAGTGGGAACTGACCTAATTAAGCGGATCCTCGTAGACACTGGTGCCGACTCAAATATCATGTTCCGCAACGTGTTCAATACTTTGGGTCTCCGGGATGCCGATTTATGGACTCACCAGCACGGTGTAGTAGGGTTGGGCGACTACTTTATCAAGTCCGATGGAATAATCTCCCTACCGGTATCCGTAGGACTAGGACAGGGGAGAAGGTCAGTAATGGCGGAGTTCGTAGTTCTACGAGACTCCACGGCTTACAAAGTCATCCTTGGAAGAAAGACTATCAACGACCACGGGGCAGTGATCAGTACAAAGATGTTGATAATGAAGTTCATCGCTGATGACGGATCTGTGGGATCCATAAAGGGAAACTTGGAAACGGCAGTCACCTGCGACAATGCCAGTCTCTCCTTAAGAAAGAAATCCAAAGAGGCATCGGGAGTGTTCCTCGCCGATCTGGATGCTAGGGTCGACGACAAGACTAGACCCGAGCCGGAAGGGAACTTAGAAAGGTTCAGGGTTGGCAACTCAGAGGAGAAGTTCACCTTCATGAATAAAAAGCTCCCACATAACCTGAAGGAACCTCTAATGGAAATGATCAGGGCTAATGGTGACCAATTTGCTTAGATGCCAGCTGACATGCCAGGGATAGACCTCCAGCTCATGTCGCATCACTTGGCCGTTGGTGGACGAAATTGTGATCACATCAATATAGCATTAATATATTTATTGTAGGATTGTGGAACTTAGGATTTTTGGTATGAGTGGGCACAATTCCGTTCAACTGACCAGCAAGTGTACTGGGTCGTCCAAGTAATACCTTACGTGAGTAAGGGTCGAATCCACAGAGATTATTGGTTTGAAGCAATCAATATTTATTTTATTGATCTTAGTCAGGATATCAATAGGATTATTTGGATTAAAAGTGAAATTACTGGATTTGATAAAAGAGGGAACAATGTTACTTTGATTTGCAGTAATGAGAAACATGTTGGAGTTTTGGAGATGCTTTGTCCTCTGACTTCAACTCTTCCTTGAAATCCTCTTCTCACACGCAAGGTTCCTTCCATGGCAAGCTCTATGTAGGGTGTCACCGTTGTCAGTGGCTACTTCCCATCCTCGCAGTGAAAACTATGCAACGCACTCTGTCACAGTACGGCTAATCACCGGTTGGTTCCCGCTCCTACTGGAATAGAATCCCTCTTTTGTGTCTGTCACTAACGCCCAGCAGGTTAAAGTTTGAAGCACGTCACAGTCATTCAATCCCAGAATCCTACTCAGAATACCACAGACAAGGTTTAGACTTTCCGGATTCTCATGAATGCTGCCATCAATCC
>NC_029774.3:85696284-85699119 GCF_000817695.3 Arachis duranensis | reverse complement strand
TGACGTGTTTTGGGCGTTCAACTCCGGATACTGACGTTTTTCTGGCGTTTAACTCCAGAACAGCAGCATGAACTTGGCGTTTAACGCCAAGTTACGTCGTCTATCCTCGCTCAAAGTATGGACTATTATATATTGCTGGAAAGCCCTGGATGTCTACTTTCCAACGCCGTTGAGAGCGCGCCAATTGGACTCCTGTAGCTCCAGAAAATCCATTTCGAGTGCAGGGAGGTCAGGATCCAACAGCATCAGCAGTCCTTTTTCAGCCTAAGTCAGATTTTTGCTCAGCTCCCTCAATTTCAGTCAGAAAATACCTGAAATCACAAAAAAACACACAAACTCATAGTAAAGTCCAGAAATATGATTTTTGCCTAAAAACTAATATTATTTTACTAAAAACTAACTAAAACATGCTAAAATCTACATGAAATTACCCCCAAAAAGCGTATAAAATATCCGCTCATCAGCCGTCAAGGCGGAAGCCAAGCCAGTGGCTCAGAGGAGAAGGAAAATGTCACATGAAAGGGCAAAGGAGGTGGCCAGACAGACGGCCAGCCTTCTTGAGGTGGGATTTATTCGAGAACTCAACTACTCGACTTGGTTGTCGAACGTAGTTCTAGTTAGAAAGTACAATGGGAAATGGAGGATGTGCGTGAATTATTCTGATCTTAACAAAGTATGTCCCAATGACTCTTACCCCCTCCCCAACATAGATGCGCTCGTTGACGCAGCGGCGGGATATCGGTATATGAGCTTCATGGATGCTTATTCTGGCTACACTCAGATACCGATGCACCAGCCAGACGAAGAGAAAACGGTGTTCATAACGCCAATGGGAATATACTGCTACAAGGTAATGCCGTTCGGGCTGAAGAATGCTGAGGCTACATACCAAATGTTAATGAACAAGATACTCGGCAACCTTATAGGCAAAACGGTGGAAGTATACGTAGATGATATCCTAGTAAAGAACACCCGACCTGAGGACCTCATAAGCGATCTAGAAAATGTGTTCGCTTACCTTCGACAACACGGCATGAGGCTCAATTCGCTTAAATGTGCCTTTGCCGTGGAAGCAGGAAAATTCCTGGGGTTTATGATAAGCCAGAGAGGGTGGAGGCCAACCCGGAAAAGTGTGAAGTAATACTCCAAATGAAGAGCCCAGGATGTATCAAAGACGTTCAGAGGTTAGCAGAAAGGCTCACCGCACTGTCCCATTTCCTCGGAGCGTCAGCTGATAAAGCCCTACCATTTTTCAACTTGATAAGGAAGGAGATAGCGTTTGAATGGACCCCTGCGTGTGAAGAGGCGTTTAAGCATTTCAAGGAAGTACTTGCAACACCACCTGTCCTCGGAAAGCCCAAGGACGGGGAACCACTATACTTGTACTTGGCCATAACTGTTGAAGTGATGGCAACGGTCTTGGTGCGAAAAGAAGAAAAGATCCAACAACCAATCAATTTTGTGAGCAAAGCACTACAAGGAGCAGAATTAAGGTATAGCAAATTAGAGAAGCTAGCACTCGCGCTCCTGACCTCTTCTGGTAGATTACGACAGTACTTCCAAGGTTATTAAGTGGTTGTGAGGACAGACCAGGGAATCCACCAGGTACTCCAGAAACCCGACTTAGCGGGAAGAATGATGACTTGGGCCATCGATCTGTCTCAGTATGACTTGCAATACGAACCCTGGCATGCGATTAAAGCACAGGCCATGGCCGACTTCTTGGTGGAAGTAACGGGAGACCCAACCGAGACACCGAGCATATGGTGGAAGCTCCACGTGGACAAAGCTTCCAACCAGACTTTCGGGGGAGTCGGGATAATCATGGAAAGCCCGACTGGAGTCGTTTATGAACAGTCGATCAAGTTCGAGTTCCCGGTGTCAAACAACCAAGCGGAGTACGAGGCCCTTCTAGGCAGTTTAGTCCTGGCTAAGGAAGTCGGAGCTACAAGAGTGGAAATATGTAGTGATTCACAGGTCGTGACCTCACAGATCAATGGAACATATCAGGCCAGAGACTTGTTGCTGCAAAAATATCTGGAGAAGGTAAGAGAATTAACCGGGGAATTTCAGGAGATCTCGGTGCACCATGTCTCGAGAGAGAGGAACACGCGAGCAGACCTCTTGTCAAAGCTGGCAAGCACAAAGCCAGGAGCGGGAAACTGATCTCTCATCCAAGGCCTGATAAAAGAACCAGTAATTACCCTCCACTTAACAAGGGTAGATCCCTCTTGGATGGACCCTATTACCGACTTCTTGGAAAGCGGTAAGCTCCCCAAAGACGGGAAGTCGGCAAGAGGGTTGAGAAGGGAGGCGGCCAAGTATGCAATCATACAAGGCCAGTTGTTTAAAAAGGGACGTAGCTAACCCCTGCTGAAGTGCCTGCATCCTGACCAAACGGACTATGTGCTTAAGGAGGTCCATGAAGGATGTTGATGACAAGTCATCATATACCCATTTTTCAAGCTAATTTCACTTGTTTTATTAGTCTTTATACACTTTCTTGTATCATAAGTAAGTGATTTGGAGTGAAAATGCATAACTTCTTTAAATCAAACAATCACCATGAAATTGATGTTAACTCATGAGGTTTAAGCTAATTTTAATTGAATTTTAATTGATTTATAAGCCTTATGAATTTAGTGATACTTGGAGTGGTTGTTTTGGTTTATTTTAGGTGAAGAAAAGAATAAAAGAGAAAAGCGTGGCCTAAGAAAGCGTGACCCAAGGAGAAGGAAGCGTGGTCAAAAGAAGGAAAAGTGTGCCGCATGCAATGGGGGAGGCAAGCATTGCCCTCCACAAGGGCACACTGCCCTCTAGGAGGGCAACATAAGG
>NC_029774.3:85691434-85696119 GCF_000817695.3 Arachis duranensis | reverse complement strand
AAAATCAAAGGAAAATGTCTCCAAATGCTTGCCACAAGAGTTGAACACGGGACCATGAGGAAGCAAGGAATTAAGCCTCACTTTGGTGCCAAGAAAGCCAAGGAAATTGAATGAGCGTGTGTTTTTGCCAGGATTCGAACGCGGGACATCAAAGTGGAAACACTGCCCTGCCCTCCGCGAGGGCAGGGCAGCATTTTGTTGGTGCACGACTCTGGCGCACCAAGAAACGAGTCTGGCGCACCAAGGAATGAATCTGGCAGCACCAGCGCGCACCAAATCACAATTCTGGCGCACCAACTTTTTCTGCCCTGCCCTCCGCGAGGGCAGGGCAGCATCCTGTGCACCAAGGCACCATTCTGGCGCACCATGGCATGATTCTGGCAGCATCAACACGCACCGTGGCACATCTCTGGCGCACCAATTTTTCCTGCCCTGCCCTGCCCTCCGCGAGGGCAGGGCAGCGTTCTGCGCACCAAGACCGCACCAAGCCGCACCATACACGCACCAAGCATCAAATCCTGCCCTGCCCTCCGCAAGGGCAGGGCAGCCTCCTGGGAGCTATTATTTTTGGGCCGAAAATTTGAATTAAAAATCCAATTTAATTCATTTCTTCACCAAATCAAAAGCCCATCCAAATCCCAAAATCCAAGAATAGAAAGTGTATAAATAGGAGCTAGTTTGATGTAATTAGGACCTTTTACTTGACTTTTAAATTTTGCACTTCCTTTGAGCTTTGAATTTTATTTTTGCACTTTGGAACTTCTCTTGGTGTCTTCACTGAGATTTCAGAGAATTAGGAAGGAGAATTGATCTCTCTTCTTCCTCGTTCTTGCTTAAGCCTTTTTAATTTCCTTGTTTTGAGTTTTGGGTGTGAAGAATTGAGGAAATTCTGTCTCAATCTCCATTCAAAATCTCTTTAATTCCTTTTCTGCATAATTAAGTTGAATTTCAGTTCCTTTACTCCTTCTTCTTTAATTTCTTGTCAATTGCTCTGTGGACTTGGATTTGGGAAGGCAATTGAGATCTAGACTTTGCTTTCTAGACTCTTGAGTCCTGAGATCCCAATTTCCTTGTTGGTTCTTCTGTGAACCCTGCTGCACTTTACTTTCAATTTCTGTTTGAATTCTCATTGCTTCCAATTCAATTTTTGCTCTATTAATTGTAGTAATTCAATTTATCTTTGTTTAGATTCTGCAATCCCAGTCCTCAAATCCCTTTTACATTCGAGCAATTTACATTCCTTGCCATTTAAGTTATTGCAATTTACATTTCTTGCACTTTAAGTTTCAGTCATTTAATTTCTTGTCCTTTAAGATTCAGTCTATTTTACTTTCCTGTTCTTTAATTTACTGCAATTTCCCCTTCTCCCTTTACATTCCAAGCAATTTATATTCTGTTAAATACAACCCACTCAACCAAAACTTAATTCGCTTGACTAAATCAACCACTAAACTAAAATTGCTCAATCCTTCAATCCCTGTGGGATCGACCTCACTCATGTGAGTTATTATTACTTGATGCGACCCGGTACACTTGCCGGTGAGTTTTGTGTTGGATCGTTTTCCACACATCAAGTTTTTGGCGCCGTTGCCGGGGATTGAAATAGATTGACAATGATTAAGTGAAGTGGAGGTCTAGATCAAGCACTTTTTCTTTTCTGTTGTTTTTTTTTACTAACACACTAACTGTTTGAGAAATTGTCTCTATCAATTCACTAACAGTTTATTTTAACTAACTGCACTTAATTCTCAAGTGTGCCGCTGTTTGTTCCTCCTGTTTGTTCGCATACCACAGGAAATCAAGTTTCTACAAACAAGGAGTATCATGACATGAAGCCACCACTCATTACACTCATCAAGAACAATTGTTCTTATGATGGAAATCCATCGGAGGATCCTCAACAGCACATATTTACTTTCCTGAGAACTTGTAATGCGGTCAAAACCGATGGTCCAGATCATGACACTTACAAGATCCTGTTATTCCCTTTCTCATTAAAGGGTGAAGCTGCACAATGGTTTGAAACTTTTTCCCAAGGAAGTATCACTAAGTGCACAATGGTTTGAAACTTTTCCCCAAGGAAGTATCACTAGTTGGGATGATTTGGTCACCAAATTTCTGGCCAAATTTACCTCATCCAGACATATCATCCAGCTGAAAGAGGAGGAACATCTATTCACACAAGGGGACGAAGAACCACTCTTCAAGGCTTGGGAAAGATACAAGAAAGCGACTGATAAAGTGGGCTTCCGAGCTTTCTATGAAGGATTGACCCCAGAAACAAGAAAAGCAGTGGACTACTTCTCAGATGGCCTACTCAAAGCAACAACATCTGCCCAAGGAATTGCAGACTTCAATGACAAAGGAGTCAACAACCAACATCCATTTGAGAAACCACATAATGCAATCTCAGAAAAAGAAGTGACAAATATTGAAGGAGTGAATGCGTTCAAGGACCTAAACAGACAAATGCACCATCAACCACAGCAAAACATGGAGCTGTCTGCTGCAGTGAATGCCAAATTTCCGCCATGGAGACCTCATTCTTATCTGAGAATGAGGGAGTCTCAACATCAAGAACAAGGAAGTTTCCACCAGGGCAACTCCATGACCACAAACAATCAACATCACCCACCCACTAATACCACTCAAAGCCAATACTCACAATACAGACACTCCCAGACTCATCTCAATTGGAGAAGGAACGAGTACCAAAATCACAGACCAAGGGACTTCAATTATAACAACCCCAACTTCACAAACCAACAAAAACACCATTACAGCAATAACAACCACTACATGCCACTATCACACCCACTCTTCCAACCTTTAACATCTCATAACCAACCAATCTCACAAGACTCTCAGATAATCACAGACATAGAGATCCTAATAGAGAGAATGATGAAACACCAGGAGGAAACAACAAGGAACCAACAGATGTTAATCAAAGGAATTGAGGAGCAGATAGCTCAACTGGCGAAGTACTTTGCAGAAATGGGTGAAAAGAAACCAAATACTTTCCTCAAAACCATTGAAGACAAACCAACCAACAACGAAGATGCTACAAAGAAGGAAGGATGGAAAAATGAGAAAATACTGGACAAGGGAAGTACCAGCCAAGAAAAACACAACAAGGAATCCTTTCAAGGAGAGACAGAGGATAGAACTAAAGAAAAGCAGAAAATCCCCACTGGAAAATTTGCACTAGGGGATCAAGTGATGATCAATATTCAAACCATGAAGGTATCCCCACAGCTGTCTGATCATTACATGGTGACTAAGATCCTTCCACAAGAATTTATAGAGGTCATCAAAGAGGAAACCGGAAGGAAGTTCACAGTGAAGAAAGACAAGCTAAGGCACTGTGATTTTCAACCTCCATGATCAGCAAAAATAGAAGATGTCAAGCTATTGACAATAAAAGAGCGCTTGTTGGGAGGCAACCCAACCTGAGGTAGTTTTCTTTCATAGCTTTTTCAATAAAAATGTTGAATAATTGGTATGGATTGCAAGGAGCTAAGTTTGGTGTTGCACACCAAAACAATTTAAGGAAGAATGAAAGATTTTAAGTTTGGTGTTCCACCAAAAATATCATTTAAAAACACATTCTCACCTCTTGCATGATGCTAGCTCCAAGCAACCAAACACATTATTCAACTGTTTAATTGCTTTCTAGCTTTAATTTCATTAACCTTTAGCAAGGACACAAGGTTTCACATATGGTTAAAATTGTTGCGTAAGAGGCAGTGACAAACAATTAAGTTTGGTGTTCACACACCAAAACAGTTCCAAGAGCCACACTCTGTTCCCACACCAAAAGCAATCCAGGAACCACACTCAGTTTATGCATACTAACCATATAATTAAGGGCTTGAGAAGCAAGCAACTTTGAGAATTATGTAGGACATGAGGCAACAATTGAAGACATTATGCATCTTAACTCAAAGAGAACACAACAGAAGGAAGAATCAAAGGGCTGCAACTTCAAAGGTTGTATCTACACTTGATCCTTGCTGCTGTGAAATGTTTAAATCTGGAAACCATTGTATGTCTTGCTAAAGTGCTTATCTAGTTACAAGTGAAATGGTTTGTTAAAAAGGCCAAAACTGCATAATACTTGTTATCCATCACTTAGCTTTAAATTTTGTTTTGTTTCCCACATGCCTAAATAAAAGAGATTTGTTTGAATTGAAAAGTGAAATATCCAATGTTGCATAAGTAAGAATGGAAGTTAGTGGTGGTATATGTGTTTGATTAAATGCATAACTCATGAAATAATTGTTGCATAATATCATTCTCATTCAAATGTGAGTTAGCTTGCTGTTACAAAGACTCCTATCAATAATGAAACAGCCCTTGGTAACGAAAACAGAAAGAAAAGGAAGAAGAAAAAGCCAAAATGGCAAGAAAAACAAAGAATAAAGGTTGGACACCAATAGCTTGGACCCTAGGACATATGCCTGTGGTGTTCTTGTACTAAGATATGCTTGGATGAGTAAATTCTAAGGGGTATTTTAAAACCCGGTCACTTAGATCAACTGATTTGGGATGGCAATTGAAAGTCCACAATAAAGAGCAACTTAGATACAAAACATTTAGTTATCCAAAGAGATGCTGGGCATCAATGATCCTAGGAAGAATTAGTGAGCAATGTGTCTGTGGTGGAAAGATGTTGAGTAAAA